>NW_020885031.1:704325-715532 GCF_003945725.1 Corapipo altera
AAAGTCTCCTAGAATGCATAAATCATTAACCATTTCAGTCTCTGACAAATTGAAATGAAGAGCTGCAGTGACTGTGTGGGAGGGAAGGATGGCTTTTTCCAGCTCTTCCCTCAGCCCCAGGTGAGTGCTGCTGTCTTGCATCCCTGCAGGTCGTCACCCTGGCTGACTACGACCGGGTGGAAGAAGTGACCAAGGACGGTGCTAAGAAATCCCCTTCCCCGGGTTATCCTCTCATCTGTGTCACCCCCTGTGACCCTCACTTCCCCAAGTACACCGTCATGAAGGAACGCTGCAGCGAGGCCGGGATCAACCAGACTTCAATACAGTTCAGCTGGGAAGTGGCAGCTCCCACGGATGGGAATGGAGCCAGGTCGCCTTTCGAGACCATCACTGACAACACCCCCTTCACGAGCGTCAACCACAAGGTACGGGCACGGTGGAGCAGCAGGAGCACGGAGATTAAAGTGCACAGTCTCCTCGGGTTTGGCACTTGGTGTGGTGCTTCTCTGGGGATTTTTTTTGGTTGTTTTTTTTAGCACTGTTCTTCCCTGAGCCTGCTGAAAGCACCACTTGTTTCTCCGTCCTCGTTCCCTCAGGTGCTGGACAGCATTTACTTCAGCAGGCGGTTCCATGTGCGCTGTGTGGCCAAGGCTGTGGACAAGGCTGGCCATGTGGGGACCCCCCTGAGGAGCAACATGGTGACCATAGGCACAGACAGTGCCATTTGTCACACTCCTGTGGTGGCAGGGACAGCCAGAGGGTTCCAGGCACAGTCATTCATTGCCACGCTCAAGTACCTGGATGTCAAGCACAAGGAGCATCCCAACAGGTATGAGCCTGGAGAAGTGGGGAGTGCAGCCCTTCACCAGCACCCCCGGGCTTACTGAAGTGCCTGGGATCACAAGGAGAATGTGTGTGTGAAACCACATCTCTGCTGCAGTGTGGGGTGCTCAGGGTACTCCCACTCTCCCTTCTCCTCAGGAATTGGGAGTTGGTGGAATAGCTTAAGGAGCAGATGTGTAGCTGGGGAAATCCAGCTGAAACTAAACATCAGGCTCACCTGGCTGGGCTGGGCTGGGCTGCTGTGGGCTAGGGGGGATGCATGAGGCTCTTGTGCCTGCCAGGGCTGCTCTCTTCTGCTGTCTCATGTGCTGCTTGTTCCAGGATCCACATCTCGGTGCAGATCCCCCACCAGGATGGGATGTTGCCCCTCATCTCCACCCTCCCGCTGCACAACCTGCATTTCCTTCTCTCCGAGTCCATCTACAGGCACCAGCATGTCTGCTCCAACCTGGTCACTGTCAGAGACCTCAGAGGCACCTCAGGTAACCTTGAACTTTACTTCCTGAATGTGGAAACCAGGAAAGAAATGCAGAGAAGACGGCTTTGTCTCCCTCTGGGCTCTCTTGACATCATATAAATAATAATTAATCTTCTTGTACTAACAGCAGCGACCAGAGCTGCCCCATTGGAGATGAGATTCCATGCATGGGAATCTTTAAACGTTGCTCTGTTTGAGGAGATTGTGATTTTCTGCTTTTCAAATCTCTCTTGTGATACCCACATGGTTAGAGAGGGAGCTGTGGGGTTGGATTGCTGTGTCTGGGTCACTGAGGTCTCCCACAAGGCAACAAGAAGCAGCAAAATAAATTCACTGCTGAAAAAAAACCAGACAGATTGTGTGTCTGACACTCCAGGGAATGAGATCCATACTTGTTGCATGGTGGGCAGTGGGTTGTACTTCATTCTGATGATTCCATACTCAAGCTGTTCCTCATTTCTTAAAGGTTAACTTCAACCTTGAATGAATAGATCCCTAAGCTGGATTTTTAGGATTCTTACCCCATTCCTATAACATTTTTCCCCTGTGAAGACCTGTGTATATTCAGTTTGACCTGCAGGATTACCAAGGGAGAGGAGCTCCCGTGGTTCAAGGGTGCAAATGAGACCTCAGGCTCTTTAAAATCCAGAGGGATCAGTGTCCTGATGTCTCTCCATCCCAGAGACAGGGTTCCTGGACGAAGTGACCCACGACAGCTTCATTCTGGGCCCGGGCTATGACCGCCCTTACCAGCTGGACCCCGCAGTGAGGGAGCCCAAGACGATCCAGCTCTACCAGCACCTCAACCTCAAGAGCTGCATTTGGACCTTTGATGCTTATTACGACATGACTGAGCTAATTGATGTCTGCGGAGGCTCAGTCACCGCTGACTTCCAGGTGAGAGGCCACATCCAAAGCTGTTCCACCTAACCCAGATCTTTCTCTGTTCTTAGGCTTTCTGCTCATGTGTAGTTGCTGCTCTGTACAAGCGGATCGTGGCTTTTCCCCCCTTTCACTTGGAAAAGTGCTACGTGCATTTAATTCATTTCTTTTCCTTAAGTTAACCTAAATTTTATTCTCTTAATCTTCAGAGCATCAGCAAAATATTTTTTTTTTAATAGAAAGCCATACTGGAAATACAAAACATCCCCAGCTGGGCTCTGTTCTTTTACAATTTTGACTGTGTTCTCACCCAATAGAAATGAGCAAAGGACACAGCAGAGACAGATCAGTGTGTGATCCACAACGGAGTGAGATCATGGGATTTTTTTTTACTCATTTCTTAATTAACAGACTGGCAGAGCAAAAGCCAAAAATGCTCTTTAAATTAGTAGCTTTCACTATTCAGTGTGTCTCACTGCCCTCTCATGGCCGGATTATCCATGTACATCCCACTCCAGTGAGTATCTCATCATCCTTAGGTTCTTGCATTAAATTCCCAGTCAGAATGTTATGGCCAGCATAATCCCTTTTAATTCCTACCAGCCTGGAATACTTTGTTAACTTTCCTTTTATAGCTCCAATTATTTGCACAAATCCAGAGGAGCTACTTGGCCTGAACAACTGCCCAGTGGAGCTTGTGGAGCCTGGCACCAGCCAGGCTGGAATGTCTCCCTGAACTCCCTGGGGCTTGCAGAGTACAGCTGCACTCTGTAGATAATAAATGGAGAGCTGGGGGAGGCCTGAGCAAGCAGAATTGCTAAATTTTAATTCACAGCCTTGGAAACTAGGGGGTTTTGAGGTGAAATTGTCCCCACAGCTCCTTTGTCCCGTGGCACCAACAAGCCTTAGCCCTGACCCTGATTTAGACACAGGTTTGTCTAAAGTACCTACAGTCGAGGTAAAGAACATTCAGACAGTCACCTCTGCCTTCATTTGGAAGGTGCATAACCCCCCTTTTTTGGGTTTTATTGCCAGGTGCGGGACTCTGCTCAGTCCTTCCTGACAGTCCACGTCCCTCTCTATGTGTCCTATATCTACGTGACAGCGCCGAGGGGTTGGGCTTCCCTGGAGCATCACACAGAGATGGAGTTCTCCTTCTTCTACGACACTGTTCTCTGGAGGACAGGTAAGCCCGAGGCATTCCGAGCGCTACGGGAGTATTGGCTCCTCCTTGTTTTGTCCTTTTCCTTCGTTTCTGCGCTGCCACCAGAGCCCTGATCCCTGAGGGAAAAGGTGTGCAGGCTGAATCCAGGCATGCCTGCCTCTGTGCCAGCTTAGCCATGTTCCCCCAGCCTCTCTGCTCGTGGGCGCAGTTGGCACTTCAGGAAAAGACCTCTCTGTTCATCAGAGGCCTGTGGGATATTTGGAGTGATGTCTTGGACACTTTTCAGGGCTACTCGTGTGGCAGCTGCAGTCATGTTCCCCTGGCTCTCACAGATGGGGGGAACTCAAAAAAACTTCTGTTTGGGGGACACTTAGGCACGTGGATAACGGAGGAAGTTTAATAGCTGGCTTGCTGGAGGATGATCCCAATTAAACTATGCCTCCTGGAGCTCTCCCAAATGCTTCTGGGGCTGGCAGAGCCCACCCGAGGGGTGACTGTGCTGGGTGTGCTCCCCAGTGCCTCTGTCCCTGCAGGGATCCAGACGGACAGTGTGCTCTCGGCCCGGCTGCAGATCATCAGGATCTACATCCGCGAGGATGGCCGGCTGGTTATTGAGTTCAAGACACAGGCCAAGTTCAGAGGTGAGAGCAGTGACACTGACAGAGGCAGAAATCAGTGAAAACAAGGCAGCAGAACGAGTCCCCCTTCCCACCAGGAGCCCCTCTGTGCTGAGGTGCATGGCACGGGGCCTCTCCGTGCTCTGTCTTACCTGTCACTTCCCTGTCCTCCCCCTCCAGGGCTTTTTGTCATGGAGCACCACAGCCTGCCAGATGTCAGGTCTTTTTTAATGACTCCAGAGCACCTGGGAGGGATCGAATTTGACCTGCAGCTGCTGTGGAGCGCTCAGACTTTCGACTCCCCCTACCAGCTCTGGAGAGCAACCAGCTCCTACAACAGGTGAGGATTCTGGGTTCAGTCCCCTTCAGAAGCTTCCCACAGCGCACCATGTTCTCCCTGGTGCCCTTCCAGCAGCCTCAGCGATAGTGTGGAATGCTCAGGAGCCAGCCTTGGTCAAGGGCTGAGAGCTGGAGTGTGCAGGGAGCTGCTGTCAAGGGCTGGAAATCTTCTGCTGAGGGAAAAATCAGCTCAGCTCTTTATAAAGGTGTTTTTCCAGCAGTGAAGCCATGGGTATGTGACCATGTATTTCAGAGGGTCACATTAAACACCCCAGGTCCCTTTTGTCCTTCAGGCAACTACTGGGTGGACATTCCTGGGGCCAGGAAGAGGTGCTGCTCTGGGTGAACACAGGGCCCCATTTGGTGACCACAGGGTGTTCTGTCTGTTCCCAGGAAGGACTACTCCGGAGAGTACACCATCTTCTTAATCCCCTGCACTGTGCAGCCCACACAGCCATGGGCAGAGCCTGGAGACAAGCCCCTGCCCTGCACGGCTCACGCTCCAGAGCGGTAAGGAGGCCCCCCATCCCCATGGCAGCAGGACAATGTCAGCTCATTTGGGATGTTTCTGGGGTCTCAGCAGGTGTGTGGGACAGCACAACAGCAGCAGGAAGGGAAAAGGGGATGGATGGAACCTCCTCCTTTGCTTAAGAGCCTCCCTGAAACCAAGAGTGTCTGCGTTCAGAGTGGTGGGAGATCGCTGTGCTTGGGGTGCACATATGTCCAAACCTCACCTCTCCATGGTTTCCTTCCTTGTCCCAATTCCAGATTTTTGATCCCCATCGCCTTCCAGCAGACAAACCGCCCAGTTCCCGTTGTCTACTCCCTAAACACAGAGTTCCAGCTGTGTAACAACGAGAAGGTGTTTCTGATGGACCCCACCAAATCCGAAATGTCCCTGGCAGAAATGGATTACAAAGGGGCTTTTTCCAAGGGTAGGATTTATTTTGGCTTTGCCTGTTTTACAGCAACAAAAGACATCTTGAGCATGTTAAAGCCCCATAAGAAAAGAACGTGCTTTTGTCACCCTTACACCCCAAACCCTTCCCAAACTATCCAAACCTTTCCAAACCCAGAGCCACGTGTGGTTCGGCGTGTTAGTCTCTAAGCAGTGGTTCTCTTGTTGGAGAATTTCACCTGTCCATCTTTCTCCCCACCTCCCCAGGGCAAGTCCTGTATGGCCGCGTGCTCTGGCACCCGGAACAAAACCTCAATGCCGCGTACAAGCTGCAGCTGGAAAAAGTCTACCTGTGCACGGGCAAGGATGGCTACGTGCCTTTCTTCGACCCCACGGGCACCGTCTATAACGAGGGGCCACAGTATGGCTGCATCCAACCCAACAAGTACCTGAAACATCGATTCCTCCTCTTGGTGAGTCCTCTGCCTCTGCTCCCTCTTTGGGAGCTTCTCCAACAGCAAACAGATCCTGACTGCAAAGGGGTGAGGAGTGTGCAGTGCCCTGGCCTCCCTTTGGAAAGCAAGAGAGCCTGCCCCCCCTCTTCATAACACCTCTCTGATTTCCAGGACCGAAACCAACCTGAAGTGACAGACAGGTACTTCCACGATGTGCCTTTTGATGCCCACTTTGCCTCCGAGCTGTCCGAGTTCCACTCGGTAAGCAGCATGCCCGGAGTTGATGGATTTACTCTCAAGGTGGATGCTCTCTACAAGGTATGTGCTTCTCGTAGCACAAAAGTAACTTCTCTGTCCAGGATCTCCCAAACGCTTTGCAAATTTTAGGCTCTGGTCCTTCAGAAGTCAACCCTAACACAGAAAATGAAGATTAGGTTATTATTCTAAATATAATCTAAAATTTTAAGATTTTATTCCCCCCTCCTCTAAAGCACTCAGGAAAAAGCTCTTTAAAAACATATTATTCATGACCCTAAATGAATTATTGCAGCTGGCAAAGGCTGAACACCTCACTTGGTGATCAGCATTACTGCAGGCGCTCAGAAAAAACCCACCGAGCTGCTTTGTCAGAAACAGAGCACAAAATGCGCCAGCTCTTGATCACTCGATGTTAAACTCACTGTTAACGTGACCTGTGTGCTCGTCTTCCCCTTTGGAAAGGTGGAAGCTGGACACCAGTGGTACCTTCAGGTGATCTACGTGATTGGCCCGGAGAGCACGGCAGGGCCCCGTGTCCAGCGGTCCCTCGCTCACCGCTGGCAGCGCAGCCGCAGGGACCTGGCCCGAGGCGCCAGCAGGACGGTGCTGGACGATTCCTTGGTCTACGACAACGAGGGCGACCAGGTCAAGAACGGCACCAACATGAAGTCGCTGCTCTTGGAGAGGGAGGAAGCCGCCGTCGCAGCCTCCTTGTCCCAAACGGGCGCTTCCCTGGGGAGCGCCTTCGCCGCCCTCACCCTGCTGCTGCTGGTGCTGTCCGGGGTTTGCCTCCTCGCCAGGAAGTGTCGGAAGGTGCGCAGGAAGCGGGAGGCTGCCAGGGCCGCCCCCGAGGAGCACCCCTTGAACACCAAGGTGGAGCTGCCCAGGGGTGTCCCGAGGGCCATGGGCAGCCGGTGCTGCACCGTGAGGAATGTTCATTCTCTGAGGGAAAATGGCAGCGTCTGCCAGGGGAAGGGCAGGAAGGTGAAGCAGGTGAACCTGGAAGTCAAAGTCCACAGCAATTTGCATGACGGCACAGAAGTGTAACAGAGCACACACTTTGGGAAAAGCTTTTTATAAACTGTAGAACAAACATAACCCAAAGCTGAAAAGCCAAATAAAGTCACACTGGTATTTTTATACACTGGGAGGAGGAGGAGGAGGAGTGGCTGTCACTCCCCTCTGCCCCTTGTGCAGCAGCCTCGCTGCACGGCACTGCTGGCCTTTTCCATTCATGGTGCTCAAAGCTCCAGCTCTGCACTGCCCTGAGAGTGCCCAGGACATCCAGCACCTCCCACCTTGTCCCTGGGCATGGGCCCAGCCCCGTGGGGCCAGGCAGCGTGGGGACACCATCCCCACCTGGCATGGGTTGGGCTCTGTGCCAGCCAGGAGAACAGCAGGGCCTCTCTGACAGAGAATAAAGCTGGAACATAAACCTGACCCGGTGTGACCAGGTGTCCTTTCCTGCACTGCCTCCTCCAGCTCTCCTCCTTTCCAAGGAGCATGGCAAGGCAGGGAAGGGGGAGGCGGGCGATGTTCTCACGGGGGGGAGGGTGTGGTGGCCTCAGGGGTGACCGATCGGGGGGCTCTGCACGCCCCGTGGGGTGCGGGCGGTCCCCGCCGTGCGGTAGCCCCGGGGCTGCGGTACCGGCCCTGCAATACCGGCCGTGTCCGCCAGACGGCGCCGCGGGTCCGGGGGCTCCCGGAGCCGCTCCGGGGAGGGCTCCGCGCCCCGCCCGGTTCAGCCTCGGCACCGGCACCTCGGGCCCCGTCACAGCCTCGGCTACCCCGGCCCGAGCGGAACCGTGTCCCCTTCCCTGGTGGGATCCCAGCGTCGCTATGGCCGCAGCCGGAGCGGGAGCGGGAGCGCCGGACTCGGCACCAGCGCACGCCCCGGAGCGGCTCCTCCCGCCCGCGGCGGTCCCGATCCCAGCCCCAATCCCGCCTCGGTCCTCCGGCCGCAGGACCTGCACCCCGCCCGATGGGCGAGAGGCGGCACCGGCCGGAACCCGCAGCGGGCACGGGCAGGACCCGGGAACGAGCCCCGAGCACGAAACCGCGGGAACGAACCCCCGCGTACGGACCCCCGGGAACGAACCGCCCAGGAACGAACCCAGCCACGACCCCTGCGGGGCGGGACCTCAGGGGTTCGAGCCCCTAAAGGCGCCCTCAGGCGGCCACTTTGTCCCTTAGTTCGCGGTACGGGAGGCGGTACCGGGCCGGGCTCCCTCGGTGCCGCCTGGGTGAGGCCAGACTCACTGCCTGCGGTACAAAACACTCTCCGGAGTAATCACCCCAACAACTGTATCAGATAGAAACACATACTTAGAAATAACAATTGCGATGCCAAGGTTTCATGTTTTAAACGTTCTGTCTCTCCCTCCAGAGTTCTCCTGGGAATGTAGGGATGGCGTTTAAGAGCAGCATAAGGAGAACTGACAGTCACTGTTCCACACTTTTCAGGATAGCAACACTGCCAAACTGAGCTTGTAATATAGACACTCTCAGGATGATTTGTATATCTCATTAACACGGTTTGACACTAATGCTAATTCTTCATTAGAAGAATCAGGACAGGGAGGCTGATTTAACACCTAGAGGGATTCGTGGGCTACAATGAGGACACTGAACACAAGTCTGGCGCTCCCGAAAAGAGCAGGTATTGACCTGACAAGTGCCTCAGATCGATCTGTGACAAGAAGCGGGAGGTGGAGTTGGTACCACAGTCGCTGTCCCTTCACACACAGTTAGCCATTGGCCTGCAGAAAAGAAGGGGGTTCCTGCCTGCTGCTCTCCCCTGTCACTGCCCCGTTCCCTGGGAAAGTGCAGCTCTTGTCACTGCAGTGTAAAGGTGGGGAAAAGGAAGCGAGAGAAAGGCAGCACAGCTTGGGGGGTGACTCTCCCTTCCTTCAGCTGCTGGGAAACGTGGCCGGAGATCCCTCAGAGGCACTCCAGCTGAGGAGCTGCACCACTGCCAGAGGGACTTGGCAGTGACGGGACGAGGGCAGCTCCTAAAATGCCCAGCTGGAGGAACGAGCTGCCCAGGCCTCCGCACCAAGCCCCGTGCAGGGCATTTGGGCTGCTGGGGAATGGCCCAGCAGGGAGGTTCTGCTCCTGCCAGCTCAGCTGTTGCTTCCAACCGCGTAGGAGGGGGAGGTATTTTGTCAGGACAGTCGCTCATGGAACGGGTTGCCTGGGGAGGTTGTGGTATCCCCATCCGTGGGATGTTTCAAAATGTGACGCTATTGTTTCCTGGAAAACGCTGATGATCCCACAGTTTCGAAGAGAGATCCACTGGAATGACCAGGTTTGCTCTGACAGAGCTCGCGCCGGCCCCGCCCCTCGGCCCGCCCGGCCCGCCCCCAAGAACGCCGCTGTCCCTGCAGGCCCCGCTCCCGCCCGCTCCCCGCCTCGCTCCCCTTGTCCCGGGAGAGCTCCCGGCCGGGCCGTACCCGCGGAGCTCCCACCGCCCTTCCCCGGCCCCAGCAGCGCCCGCCGCGCTGAGGGAACGGGGGGCGGGGCCGCGCCGAGGGGCGGGGCCGGGCTGAGCGGGCGGGGCGGGGCCGCAGGGACAGGCGGGCTGCGATTGGGCGGAGGCGCTCGAGTGCTGATTGGGCAGCGCTGCCGGCCCGCGGTATAGAAGGGCCGGCGGGGCAGGTGCGGGCGGTTGTGTGTGAGGGCTGAGGGTGCGGCCCCGCTGCTGCCCGGGCTGCGGAGGGGAGAGCGCCTTGGCCGCTGGGTTTATGGACCGGGGGAGCTGGGGGGCGTTTCGGGGCGCGTTGTGCTGGGCGGCGGGGGCCGGGTAAGCCCGTTATCTGCCGGGTGACCCCGGGGGGAGCCGTGGCAGGGCTGCGGGGCTGGTGCTCTCTGGGTGTCTCAGGGATTGCTTCGGAATCCCAAAACCTTTCCCCGTGCAGGGTTATGAGGCAAAGACAGCTTTAACTCGGTTTTTGGTGCTGCATTAATGCTTTTTGCTCGTTCTGTGTCAGTTTGCAGCCTGGCTCGTGGTTTCCCCTGGTGCTGGGGAGTGGAGGCGAGTTGTGCTTCCTGCTGGGAGAGAGAACGGCCTTGGGAAGCTGCTCCATGACCCACAGCTGTGCCGAGCCCGGGAGTCTGTCCAGGTAAGAGCAGGGCTTGTACTCCCAATGAGGAGCTGGGTTTTGCTGTTGGCAGATAGAATATGCCCCTGCCTTTAAATGCAAGGACAGGTAGAAGCTGGGAGGGACCCTGAGCAGGTTTGGTGCCTCGACAGCAGTTTGAAAAGACCTTGACTGTGGGGAAAAGTGTCCAGGAGAAATGATTGCTTTTTTGCAGGGAGGCAGTTTGCAAGGACAGGTGGTTGCTGTGCTCTCTAGCAAAAATAGTCCCCTTGGGATGTCCAGGGTGAGGAAATGTTGGCCACGTGTGGGCTGGAGCAAAGGTGTGTGGGTGCCTGCGTGTGACACCCGTGGGTGTGCAGGAAGGGGGTTCTGGTGCCATTGGAGCTGCCAGGGAGCCAAAAAGGGCACAGTTGTTTGAAAAAGGTGAAAGCTCTATTGGTCTCTGTTGACACCTGCACCAAAGGAGATGCAAATTTTCCCCCTCTTGGTTGCAGACTTCACAAAGCTCCCAGGAAAGGAAGTTTATAAGATTCCAACTCACCTTTATGCTAAAGGTTTCCTTGCTCCCTCAGCAGGATGTCGAGTGCCACTGTGTCCCTGAGGTCACCCTTTCTGCTGTTGGGAGAGCACGAGGTGAATGGAGAGGATCCCCAGGCATCTGCAGGCACAACTGTGATTTTCCTCCAGCTTTCATAAGGTGGATTTTGACGGTACCATGGGTAATGTGGCAGCTCTCCTGCTGGAGTTTTTGTCTTCTGCTATATTTGAATACAAAGAGTAAAACTAAAGTCAGGTCTGTTCTGCAGTGTGTTACACTTGTGCAAAGCACCTTCTCTCTGTTGATTTTCTGTTCTGGAAAGCACAGTCTGGGCTTCCTGGGCACTTCTATTAAGTGATACCATGAAAATAATATTGTACTAAAAGGGGAAAGGAGCTGTCTGTTGGAGGTCAGATGTCCCTGATAAAAGCTTTGTTTTTTCACTCAGTGAGCTTTTAAAATGTCTTACAGTGTGTAGGAATGCCTGGCTTCTGAAACTCACCAACTGAGTCTTAGAGGTTTCTTAGAAGAGCTGTTTTCAGGCAGCAGAATTGGCCCCCCAGCAGGGACTCTGTGCCTGCTCTCCCGTGGCTCCAAGGGATCTCTGGGCCTTCACGCCGGCACCGAGATTTTC
>NW_020885032.1:0-17799 GCF_003945725.1 Corapipo altera
CTTGAATCTCTTCCCAGATTTAGTGCTGGCTCAAGGACACAGTGAAATTCCTCCTGGAATGAACTGAAGTCAGGCCCTTCTGTTGGAGAAGCCTTGAGGTCCAAGACATTGATGTTTCCTCCACCAGGACACCCTGCAAGGCCTTTCCTGCTTCTGATCTTGCCTTTGGTGCCACAAAGAGATCCCACAAAAAGGAATAAGTCTGTTACTTTCGGGAATTCTTTGGCTCCCACCTGCCTTGGGAAAATGAATGTCCATCCTGAGAATGGCTTTCACTGTGGTGTTTACAAAGAGAACCAAAAAAAACCTGGAATTTAAAAGAACAAAGCCCTTACAAGCCTTTAGCTCAATTGAACTGCTCTATGACACTAACAACAGAAAAATAAGGATTGATAACTTGGGATAAAGCACGTGGCCAAAAATAAACCACAAATCAAAGTGTGGTTTGGTTCTTTGCAAAGTAAATTTCCCTGGACACATGTAAAGCCCTGATACACAGGTATTAATCTCCAGCTTCAAGAAAGAAGAGTTTTTTAGGAAAACAAAAGGAGTTGCACAAAACCATTGTAAACAATTCCTGCAGCATTGGAAATGTCAGCTATTATACAGTCAGCACTCCCACCGGCAATTCCCATGACTGATGTTTCCCATGGCTGAACAAAATGCTCCAGCTCGTTATTCCCAGGGTTTTACTTCAGTATTTTTCTCCTCTAAGCTTTGGGAACAGTTGATTTCTTGCTCTCGTGTTGTGACTCACGTGGAACAGGAGGGATAAAGTGGATTAAAACCCACCTAACACCCAGCTCTCAAGGAGCTGCTGATGGAGAATCATTAATGGAAAAGCAAAAAACGTTCCCAGGATGTTGTGCAAGGATTGCTCCAAACAGGATCTGGTTTTCAGCAGGTTCCTCGAGGCTTTGTATCCTTTTCTAGCGCAGATGAGAAGAAATGGCCTCCAGTTGTGCCAGGGGAGGTGTAGGCTGGATATCAGGAAGGATTTCATCACTTCAGGGGTTGTCAAGGGATGGAACAGGCTGTGCAGGGAAGTGGTGGAGCCACAATCCCTGGAATTGTTCCAAAACCACGTGGATGCAGACATGGGTTAGTGTGACCATGGTGGTGGTGCTGGGCTGACTGCTGGACTTGATGGTCTTAAAGGTCTTTTCCAACCTTAACTGTTCCAAGATTCTAGGATTCCAAGCGCAAGATCCAGGGAGATTCTCCCATGGCATAGGACACCCAGAAAGAAAGGCTGGCCCGTGTTTTTCCTTTAGCTGTGCTGCATCTCATGGATAATCAGGACACCCTCGTGCTTCTCCTGGGACAGGACTTGACCACCTCCTCAGTCTTTGCATCACTCACACATTTCACCCCCAGTAAATTCACATTTGCCTCGAGCAACCTGCTGGAAACCACGGCCTGTTTGGAGCAATCTTTACACAATGGCCTGGGAGATTTATTTTTTGCTTTTCCATTAATGTTTATCCATCAGCAGCTCCTTGAGAGCTGGGTGTTAGGTGGATTTTAATCCATTTTATCCCTCCTGTTCTACGTGAATCACAACAGAAGTGCAGAAAGTCACCTGTTCCCAAAGTTTAGAGGAGAAAAATACTGAAGTAAAACCCTGGGAATAACGAGCTGGAGCATTCTGTTCAGCCATGGGAAATATCAGTCATAGGAAATGCTTGGAAAAAAAGTTCCAACCCATTATCCAGGGGGTTTTACTTCAGTGTTTTCCTCAAACAATCTCCTCTAAGCTTTGGGAACAGGTGACTTCCTGTTCTCGTGTTGTGACTCACGTGGAACACAAGGGATAAAATAGATTAAACCCCACCTAACATCCAGCTCTCAAGGAGCTGCCAATAATATAGAACCATTAATGAATGGAAAAGGCAAAAAAAAAGCTCCCAGTATGTTGTGCAAGAATTGCTCCAAACAGGCCGTGGTTTTCAGCAGGTTGCTCGAGGGAAATATGAATTTGTGGGGGGTGAAATGTGTGAGTGATGCAAATACTGAGGAGGTGGTTGAGGCCTGTTAGAGGAGAAGTTTGAGGAGCTAAAGGAAAAATGTGAGCCTGTGGAAGAAAAGAATCACTCACTTATGGAATCATTAAGGTTGGAGAAGACCTCTAAGGTCAGGGAGTCCAACCATTAACCCAGCACTTGCTGGGCCACCACTAACCCATGTCCCCAGGTGCCACATCCACGTGTTTTTTGAACTCTTCCAGGGATAGTGCTTCCAACACTTCCCTGGGCAGTCTGTTCCACTGCCTGACCACTCTTTCAGTGAAGCAATTTTCCCAATATCCAACCTAAACCTCCCCTGGCACAAATTGAGGCTGTTCCTTTTTGTCCTGTCGCTTGGTACTTGGTAGCAGATTTCGACCTCCACCCGGCTCTACAACCCCCTGCCATGGGCAGGGACATCTCCCACTATTCCAGGTTGCTCCAAGCCCTGTCCAGCCTGGCCTGGAACACTTCCAAGGATCCAGGAGCAGCCACAGCTTCTCTGGGCAACTTGTGCCGGGGCCTCCCCACCCTCCCAGGGAAGAATTCCTTCCCAATATCCCATCTAAACTTAACCTCTTTCAGCTTAAAGCTGTCCTGTCCTGTCCCCTATGTCCTGTCCCTCCATCCCTTGTCCCAAGTCCCTCTCCAGCTCTCCTGGAGCCCCTTTAGGCCCTGGAAGGGGCTCTCAGGTCTCTCTGGAGCCTTCCCTTCTCCAGGTGAACACTCCCAGCTCTCCCAGCCTGGCTCCAGAGCTGAGGTGCTCCAGGCGGGTTTATCTCCATTTTCTAAACCCATCAATCAATCAATAATGGCCCAAACTAATTTTTATGCATATTCCATCTTCCCCATCAAAGCCCAAAGCAGATGTTTCAGTGGGAAGTGAGTCTACTTGGATTATTATCACATGACATGCAGGGACAGCGGGACATGGTAGCATTTCTTTGGGTATTTAATTTCATTTTTGAGGTGAAAAATTATTACTGAGAATCCCACGACGACTCTCTTTTCTTTTAAACCCAAACCTCCTAAAACTTAAATTATATACTGGAAAAAAATTGTGAAAATGAAGCATGTTAATGATATTGTTTCTGACTTGTCATCCTTAAGCAGGCAATTAAGTGCAATGTGGCATTTCCTTGACAAAGCAGCTCTGTACAGCTGTGCCTTCCTCCAGATAAAATATAAAGCAAATTGGAATGTGTGCATCCATAAATCTCCATGGCTGCAGCTGGAGCAGGAACGGGAAGAGCGGGAGGAGGGAGGGATGATGAGTGGAGCCCTTTAGTGAAAATCAGTATCATCTCCAGTTTCATTTTCTTTTTGCTTTGTTTTCTTTCATTACCCTGGATTTCAAAATTCCAGGCATAACATTGCCCAGTAAAATAGTCTGCTTTAGGATTTCGGCACATGGAATTTGGGCATCTCACAGCTCCCTGGGTTTGGTGGCAGCCACTGATCTTGATGGGAAACTAGTGGGCAAAGGGAGACCCTCAGGAATGAAGCAATTTTTTTTTTTTTTAAATTAGAATTAAAATTAGGTTAAATCAGAATTAAATTAGGTTAAAATTAGAATTATGGTGCCCAAAACCACACAAAGACACCTTGAGTACATCCTGCTGCCCCAAGGCAACTAAACCTTGATCCCTCTCTAGAACAACCCAGGCTTGTGCATCGGAGTCCAGTTTATTAATTCCAAATCCGTCCTTCCCACCTGCTCCAGATGAATGTGTTGCATATTTTCCATTCACACACTGCTCCTGCCAAGCCCAGATTTCTGTGCTAAATTGGATTTTTCCTGGTCCAGGTGCAGTCACTCCCTGGACTGAATTGTTTGCAAACCTTAAGGATGGAAGTGAGGGGATTCCAGGCCTCCCCTGGGTGTGTTTTCCTGGAGCAAAGCCCACGAGCCATTTACCTGTGCTGCTGGCAAAGCCTCTCCCTGCTGGATTTCCATAAATCCCAATAAACCTCACTGAGGCACCGAGCCATCTGCGACCAGAAATCACAGCCAGATGCTCCTGAAGACCCTCATTCAGTCACCAGTTCCCACAATCCCAGATTTTCTGCTGGTAAACTTGGGATAACGGAGCCCAGGAGATGTGGGGACCGAGGTTTGGGAATTTGCAGCTGAATCGCATCCATAATTCCAGGACAGGGAGCTCTTGGAGCATTAATATTTTCTGAAATACAACTGTTTCTCACTTGGACTCTGGGTATCTGGAGTTTATCCTGTGAAAAGTCCTAAGCAGAGTATTTTTCCAACATTTCACCAGTAAAATGACTTAAAAGTACTTTAAAATTAGGATTAGTAGAGGGTCAAAGCACCAACTGATGAGAGGGAAGGGAAAAGGGAAGGGGAAAAGGGAAGGAAAAAAGAGAACGGGAAAGAAAAAGGGGAAGGAAAGGGAAAAGGAAAAGGAAAAGAAAAAGGGGACGGAAAGGGGAAAAAAAAGGGGAAAGAAATAGGGGAAGGAAAAGAAAAAGAAAAAGGGGAAGGGAAGGGGAAAAAAAAGAAAAAGGGGAAGGAAAGCGGAAAGAAATAGAGGAAGGAAAGGGAAAAAGAAAAGAAAAAGGGGAAGGGAAGGGAAGAAAAGAAAAAGAAAAAGAAAGAAAAAGAAAAAAGAAAAAAGAAAAAAGAAAAAGAAAAAAGGAAAAAGGAAAAAGGAAAAAGGAAAAAGGAAAAAGGAAAAGGGGAAGGAAAAGGAAAGTGGAAGGAAAAGGAAAAGAAAAAAGGGAAGGAAAAGGGGAAGGGAGAAATAAGGCAAGGGGAAAATAAAAAAGGGTTCAGTCCAATGGTGTAATAACCATTTTTTATAAAGTATCCTGGTGGTTTCTGATTTTGCAGGGAAAACCAAAGGTTCAGACAAAATAATCTCAACACTTTGGGGCTTATATCAACGTTCTCACGTTGCTGAGCCCGTTTCATCCCTCGGTCCTGTCTCTACACGGCCAATTTAATTCCTCTTCTTTCAGCTCCGCACTTTCCCTCGGCTTCAAGCGGTGTCGGGGAAGGGGGAACAGGCTCGGAATTAATCCCGGCACTGAATCGATGGCAGGTGGAGAGAACGAGGAGGGCGGTCCCAGAGGGCAGAGGACTCGATTTCTCCAAATGTAGCTCTAAATAATTAACACCTTGTTTCGGGGCTGTGGCACCGCTGCTCGCTGTTGTTATTAAACGTGTTACAAAGGGCTGTACAGGAGCAGCTGCAGCTCACCAAGGACCTTGGAGAGGGGCACTCTGTGCTGGGCTGAGAACTGGCTGAAGGGCCGGGCCCAGAGAGTGGTGGTGAACAGGGCTGCATCCAGTCAGGATCCAGTCACCAGT
This sequence comes from Corapipo altera, assembly GCF_003945725.1. NCBI lineage: Eukaryota > Metazoa > Chordata > Aves > Passeriformes > Pipridae > Corapipo > Corapipo altera. The sequence goes on from NW_020885032.1 coordinate 5,335, forward strand.
GGTGTCCCCCAGGGATCAGTGTTGGGCCCAGTTCTGTTTAATATCTTTATTGATGATTTAGATGAGGGGATTGAGTTCACCATCAGCAAATTTGCAGATGACACCAAGCTGGGGGGAGCGTCGCTCAGCTGGAAGGCAGGAGGGCTCTGCAGAGGGACCTGGACAGGCTGGATCCATGGGCTGATTCCAGCGGGATGAGGTTCAACCAGGCCAAGGGCCGGGTCCTCCACTTTGGCCACAACAACCCCCGGCAGCTCCAGGCTGGGACAGAGTGGCTGGAGAGCAGCCAGGCAGGAAGGGACCTGGGAGTTTGGATGGCCAGGAAGTTGAACAGGAGCCAGAGTGTGCCCAGGTGGCCAAGAAGGCCAATGGATCCTGGCCTGGATCAGGAACAGTGTGGCCAACAGGTCCAAGGAAGTGACTCTTCCCCTGGACTCAGTGCTGGTGAGGCCACACCTGGAGTGCTGTGTCCAGTTCTGGGCCCTCAGTTCAGGAAGGATATTGAGGTCCTAGAGCAGGTGTAGAGAAGGGCAATGAGGCTGGGGAAGGGTCTGGAGCACAAGTCCTATGAGGAGAGGCTGAGGGAGCTGGGGGTGTTTAGCCTGGAGAGGAGGAGGCTCAGGGGAGACCTCCTCACTCTCTGCAACTCCCTGAAAGGAGGTTGTAGCCAGGTGGGGGTTGGTCTCTTTTCCCGAGCAACGATCAGCAAGACAAGAGGGCACGGCCTTAAGCTGTGCCAGGGGAGGTTTAGGTTGAATATTAGAAAGAATTTCTTTCCAGAGAGAGTGATCAGCCATTGGAATGGGCTGCTCAGGGAAGTGGTGGATTCTCTGTCCCTGGAGGTTTTTAAGATAAGACTGGATGTGACATCAGTGCCATGGGCTGGCAACCACAGCAGTGTTGGATCAAAGGTTGGACTTGATGATCTCAGAGGTCCCTTCCAACCCAGCTGATTCTATGATTCTACGATTCTATGATTCTATGATTCTATGATTCTATGATTCTATGAGCTGAGCTCTGCTTATCCCTCTGCCGTGATTGCAGTTCCCATTCTGTGCCACCCTCGTGTTCTCTGTCAGCTTGCAGATTAAAACTAGAAAATCACACTAGTTTGCTGCTTATTTTTGAACAAATCCATTGATTCCAGCACAGGAAAGTAGTAGAAAATACAGGTGTCTCTTTGTGGTTCTAATCCAAATTATTAAACAGCAAGCTTCACAGGGTTTGGGGCAGTGGGATGTGGAAACCAGGAGTTTAATCATCTCAATAAAATAAATTTAAGAAATTGCAAAGGTCAGAGGGAGTTCCAGAGCACGAATCTGCTTGAAACAGTAATTAATGGCAACAAGAGTTCTCAGCATAGAGGTTTGTCTTGTCCCTACTTGGTTTTTTTCAAATAGGAGGCACGGAATCCCAGAGTATCCTGAGCTGGAAGGGCATTTTATCCGGTCCAGGCAGAAGAATGAGCATCCAAAGCAGGAGGTTTTAATTTAAAAAGGGAAGGAAATTTGTTTCTTGGTGAGTAAAAAAGGGGGGGGGGGAAAGGAAAAGGGAAAGGGAAAGGCACCCCAAATTCCCACCATGAACCCTTTGTGTTGACAACTGAATCCACGCATTTTTCCTTGCTACAGGCACTGTGGACTTGTTTGCACCTCCTTAAGGGACTTGAGCCCTGTCAAAAAATGGAAAGAAATATTTTTGGATACTTGTTTAGAATCTTTGCATCTTGTCCATAAAATTACAATTCATTCCCACGAATAATTCCCAGTTTATGCACATGTTGGGCCCTCCCTGCAAAAGCTGGTGACTCTATAAACGTTATCTGCATCTCTGGATGCCTTGGCACAAAATCATCTCAAGCTGGGAAGGTGACATCCATTTTTCCAGCAGGAAAGCAGCCCTTCCCAGCCATTGGAAATCCATTTCTTTTGTCACTGAAGCCTGAGCTGCAACCACAGGGGGGACACCTTTTCTCCAACCTCTGGGGTGTAGTGGGGAAAATCACCATGCTGTGGGAATCAAAGGGAGAGCGAACATTTCGTGGCCCTCAGGGTTTACCTTCTCTGCTTTTCATTTTATTTTTTATCTGCTTTATTGCATTTTATTTATCATTTTATTTTATCTTTCATTTTTCTTGCTCCCAGCAGTGATCCCAGTGCTTTTCCCATTCTATAACTTCAGTCCTTGTTGCCTTTGAACCAAGTTTAGTCAGAAGGGATCTTTTCTCCCAGCTCAGACTACTGGGAATGTTTCATTCCTCCCTGTTTCAGAGCCAAATGCTTTTCCTGGGGTCACCAGGAGTCAGGTTTAACAACTCCTTTGCTCAGCTCTAATGATGTGAGCAGTGGTTTCCCTCCCTCTGCTCTCACTGTGACTCATCAGAGCTGTGATTTTATGTGGGTTTTTTATAACCCCTATAATTGTCAGAGTGACCTGTGATCCCTGAGGTGGGGCAATGTGGATTTTTGGCCCTTCCTGGTCTGAATGTCATTGCAGAGAAGCTCACTGCACGTGGCCCAGCCAGGTGTCCTCTTTGAGACAAGGGACACAACAAGCTGGGATGAGACAACACTCCCAGTGCCAGAACAGCCCTGAAGCCACCAGCTCTTCCTTCACTCTTCCACAACTCTTTCCAAACCAGGCAAGTCCAATCTGTGCTTCCTAAAGCTACAGAGTGTGGGTTTTCATGACAATAAATGACCTTTTTTTTTGTGGGGGATGAAGATGAGCATGAACTCAGTGATGCAGATGCAGCTCCAAGAGAGGGAAGAACTTTCTGCTCTGTTCAAGCAGTTCAAGAAGTGACCTTTGGGTTTGTCCTGGGCAGGGCTTCCATGATCCCTGTTGGTCTCTTCCCGCTCAGGATATTTGATGATTCTGTGATTCCATTTGGAGTCACAGAATCATCAAATATCCTCCTGATGTGCCAGGAGGATTCCCAATATCCAGGTGCCATTCCAGAGGGATGTGGATCTCCCTGAGCCCTGCACAGACCCTGTAGATTCCCTCATGTCCCACACCCATGTGGACCACCCTGGATGGGTTCATCTGTTTATCCAGTATCCAGCTCTTATAAAGCACAATCAGAGCTATAAAATCCAACCAGACATTCTTATCTCTGTGTTTTCCCTTCCCTCACAAACCAGAGAGATCCTGATCCTTAACATAATCCCTCCTTCCCTGAAATCCATAAGGGGTTTATGAAGAACACAGAATTCCTCCACAGGAATCTCTGGGCTCCTAGATCTCTTCTCAACGTGGTTTAATCTTTAATTTTTCATCGATGGCAACTGATCTCTTTGAGGATTCCATATTTTCCTTCTTATTAAAAAAGGAAGTAAAGCTGAAATTCCAGCTATTTCTCGCTTGGAGACGGGAAGTGGAGAGGATAATTCTCATATGGTGCACAAAGGCTGGTTTTGAGGTTTCACTTTTTATCCACAGACCTGCCAAGCCACTTCATCAAGTCTCTATTCCTTTGTACCTCAGTTTCCCTCCTTGGATCGTATCCATGTGTTATCAGGGCCTGGAGCGACAGGACAAGGGGGAATGGCTTCAAACTGTAAGAGAACAGGTTTAGGTGGGATATTGGGAAGCAATTCTTCCCTAGGAGGGTGGGGAGGACCTGGCACAGGTTGCCCAGAGAAGCCGTGGCTGCCCCATCCCTGGAAGTGTCCAAGGCCAGGTTGGATGGGACTTGGAGTAACCTGGGCTAGTGGGAGGTGTCCCTGCCCATGGCAGGGGCTTGGAACTAAATGATCTTTAATGTCCCTCCCAACCCAAACCATTTTATGCTTCAATGATATATAAGGTCTATAAATCTCTGTCTTCTTCTCAGGGATGATCAGCAGCACCTCAGTCAAGGATTCCACTCCAAAAATCCCTAGAATCCAGCTCACCTGAGTGAAGGGAGATTTTCACTCCCTGTTTTCTCCAGCCAGTTTGTCCACGCCCTTATAAACATTCCCAATGCACTTCCAAAGCGTAAAACACTAGAGATTTTCCATCTCTCAATTTTCCAAATCTCGATTTTCCATCTCTCAGTTTTCCATCCATCCATTTTCCACCCATCCATTTTCCCTGCTCTTCAATCACATTTGTTTCAGATGCATCTTTGTCCGGTTTGACGTTCGAATCGATATAAATATAAAAGTGATAAATCTGAGGGCTGACAAGTTCTTTTCACGTGTTAATGATGTGAGAGAGGGTTTTTTACACAGTACCTTCAGTGCTGCCTTTCCATCATTTATTTGAAAGGAGAAAAAGAGGGAAAAAAAAAAAGAGAAGAAAATGACTTTCATGTGACCCTCGTGGTGATAAATTTGAATACATAAAGCTGGAAGAAGAGAAAACATACAAGCAAACAAAATGCTTTTGAACTTACCCAGGAACTCTTTTTCTGTGGATGTGTGGATCGAAAATATGAATGAATTTCAATTTCAAGGTTTTTTGGAGTTTCTGATTCAAAAACTACAGGTTGGGTTTGGGGTTTGGGGTTTTTTTTTTGGATGACTTCATTGTAAATACTCATAGTTGATGACTGAACTATGGGGTTTTTTTTGATGACTTAAATATAAATAGTTATAAATTAATTATAAACCAACAAAATTTTGGTTCTAATGAAAAAAAAATTAAAATCAAACAAAAAACCATTAAATTGACAAAAATAGGTATTGGATTTTTTTAAAAAAAAAAAGTATAGTGAATTTGAGGCCATTTTTTCCTCAGCGATACATTCCCAATAACCCACGGAGAGAAATTCCACACTCAACAATTATTTCTGCAAAGTGATCAAAACTTGGAGTGAGAAACCACAGGAGCTGTGTGAGATTCCCTAAAGCACATCCAAAGGCTCCAGGTGGGTTTGTGAGGGCATAAAATCCATATATTCCATCACATCAACCCTCCCTATCTTGGCAGCTTTGGCTGGAAGCCTTTCCCTCAGAAAGCTAAAACTAGGAGAGCTAAATCCTAATTATCCTGCCCTTGTTCCTCCCTTAATTTTGCCATCGACATAATAACCTTTTCAGGGGGTTTTTGGCCCACTGCTACACTGTCATTATGGCAACATTTCCCTTCAGCTGCTGCATTTCTTTTCCTTTTAACATGAAAATATGCATCACTTTGCTGTGATTACTTGTAAAAAAAGAGAAAATAATATGGGAGATTTGAGTTTCTCAGAGCTGGTGGCATTAAACATAATCAGGCAAGTTTGTCCAGCCTCACACTACGAAGTGAGAACATTTCACTGTTATCAGACAGGTTGTTAAATGACCTTTAAGTTCTTTCTTTTTTTTTTTTCCCTAGCAAAGCATTTTTAACTTTGCATAGTCTTCTGAATAAAAAATATCTTTAATAATTACATTCTGCTGTCCCTAGATGACTCCTAAGTAAAGCTTTTTAACTGCAGGAAAGCCTGGTTGGATAAAGCCACTGACTTGGAGAAAAGCAGATTCCTCACTGGAGGTGAGCAATGACCTGAGGGCATTGGCTCTCCAGCAGAGCACAGCACACAATTGTTTTTTCCACAATCCTATTATTGTCCTTTCCTGTTTGCTTCCAGCTCTGGCTGTTCCCATAACCTCAACCTTTTTCCCTCATTTTCCATGACAATGACCTCCAAATCTATGTAGGATTCTTCCAGTTATTGAGGCAGGAGTTGCAGTAACCCAGTGAACTTTGGTTGTCCCCTTTCCAAGGATAAAACACATAAAATAGTTTTATTTTAAGACCTAAAGGTCCTAAAGCTGGTGTGAGAAAGAAGTTGCCAGCATTACCCAGCCCCATCCCTCGTTACACCTGGAGTTATAGGATTCCAACAGCTTCGTGACATCCATGGAATAAATTTAGATGAAGATTTTAAGTTTATCCCCAACCATCACTGTTTCTTCTGCTCTTGTTGCCATTTTCTCATGGTCTGCTCGTCCCAAGTGGATTTTGCAAAGAGGGAAGTGACCCTCCATGGATTTATGGGATCAAGGAATGTTTCAGTACACAGAGAGCTGGATCTCCTGCCATAACCCTTCATCCACAAGCCATGGAAAAAGCTCCACTGGTGAACTGCAGGATGCCATGAGTTGTCCAAGTGAGGGTTAATCTCCATGAACACACCATAAATCCTCAGGAAGGTCAGAGGATGAAAATAGATGGAGAAATCTCAGTAGACTTATCAGCTCAAAGGGAACATCCTGAACTGGTTATCCCCAAAGGGAACAATTAGAGCATCTTCCCAAATGGAAAATCCGGTGACTTGCAGACTAAAAGGGAGTAAAGGTCATAGCACTCATTATGGGATGCAGGCAGAAGAGAATTGGGACTGTATAAACTTATTCTGAGATGTTTTTAAGGTATGGTGGGAATACATGAGGCCTCCTCAGGGTTGTTTGGGAAAAGAGGGTCGGGCTTGTGTTTCAGGCAACAAGTGACAGGACGAGGGGAAATGGCCTCGAGCTGTGCCAGGGGAGGTTCAGGCTGGATATTAGGAAAGATTTCTCCCAGAGAATTGGTGGAGCATTGGAACAGGCTGCCCAGGGAGGTGATGGAGTCACCATCCCTGGAAGAGTTCAAAAAATAAGTGGAAGTGGCTCTTCACGATACGGTTTAGTGGGAATGGGGGTGTTGGGTCAAGGTTGGATTTGATGATTTTGGAGGTCTTTTCCTACCTTAATGATTCTGAGATTGTCTAAAGGCCAAAAATGCGAGAAGTGAGAAAGCAACGTGAATTGGGAAGAAGAAAACAAGGGAAATGAGAGGAGAGAGGGGACAGCGGGGTCTGTTCTGGTGTAAAGAGGTTATTGGGCAGTGTGGGTTGATCTGGGCAACTCCCACCCCAAAAGCTGCTCTCTGGTGACCAGTGACCTGAGGGAATGTCATGAACCTGTGTCAGGGGAGGTTTAGGTTGGATATTAGGATAAGGTTCTTCCCTCAGAGGGTGGTTGGGCACTGAACAGGCTCCCCAGGGCAGTGGGCACAGCCCCAAGGCTACCAGAGCTCAAGAATTTGTACAACACTCTCAGGCAAGCGGTGGGATTCTTGGGATGTCCTGTGCAGGGTCAGGAGTGGATGATCCTTGTAGGATCCTTCCAACTCAGGATATTCCATGATTCCCTGAAGTATCAGGGGTCAAATATCCAGGTGGCAGCAACTGAGAAGACCTGGGGACTTTAGGACCAGCTGCTGCACAGTCCATCCAAGTCAAGTCACAGGAGAAATCCATGAGAATTCCTGCAGCAACTTCAGCCCTGGTTGGCTGGAAAGGAAGAACAGGTTCAGTCCATCAGTGCTGTTCATGTTTTTGAGAGTGCTGTGTATTTTTTTTAAATGGATGTGTTTTAAATGGATTGTTTTTAAATGGATTCAATTGTTTTGTGTTTTCTGCATGTATTGATTTGTATGGCTGGCCATGCATATTCATATATGCATATAAATATATATATATATATAAAATAACACATACTGGGGGGCATCCAGCTGGAAAATGTGCTTGGTTTTACCACTGGCTGTACCTGGGGAACTATAGCAGCTTCTCATATATTGGGTTATTGGATTTAACAACCTCTAACAGGACCAGAACAGACATCAGGGACAGTAAAAGTGCTCGGAGAGAAAAAAGCAAAATAAAACAAACCAATAAAACAACAACAGCAACAAAAAAATCCCAAAACCAGTTATGTACAATCACAAAATGCTTGGGCAATAGTCAAACAACTTCTCATGGCCTGGGATTGTTTCTTCTGGTTGCCCTTGTCCTCTTGGCTCCACCTGGGAGGTTGTTCCACGGTCTCCCTGTTCTTATTATTTCTTAAATTTATGCCTGATTCTTTTTATTTTTATTCTTTTTATTATTTCCTTTTTCTTCTGTTTTCTGTCTGTGTGGCACATGGTTGGATTCTTGGCATTGTCCTTTGCAGGGCCAGGAGTTGGGCTCCATGATCCTTATGTGGGTCCCTCCCAACTCAGGATATTCTATTATTCCACGTTAAATCAATGACTTTCAACCCATTTTCTGCCTCCTTTACCCAGGGGTTCTGCCTTAAAAAAAAAAAAAAAAAAAAAAAAGCCAGTTGATTAAAAATTGTACTACAATGGGTTTTAAAGTAATTTTAAAACTGTATTCAAGAAAAGCAATGTCCTCTTAGCCCACACTTTTCTAACCTGCCCAAGGTCTCCCCATCAAAGAGGTTCCCCCCATGGCTTTGCTCTGCTCACTGAAGTGCTGAGCTTGTTCTTCCTGAGCTCACACAATTAAGCCAGGTGGGATCTTATCAGTCCAAAAGCAGGAATATCTCCTGATTTCTTCTCTAAACACCTCAGCAAACCCTCTGCAGGGCTGTGCTCACATCTCATTTGCTCTGTGGTTTTGGTGAATGAGCCCTGACACTGGAGGACAAGTTCTGTTGGTTATTATTCCCTCTCAGCTCTGTTACCTCCCCCCTCCTGATGATGACTGTATTTTGCAAGGTGGCAAAACTCCTCTAGGGTGATATTTTCACCCTCTCTGAACTAACATTTCAAGCTTTAGCACAAAGACTGGCTCTGTTACCAGCAAGTTCCTGAATCTTTCTGTTCCTTATCTAACAAACGAGGAGCCTAATGAGACTGGAGCTGCTCCCTCAATAAATTGTCAGGTCTTCAAAGCCAACTCCATCTTTCCCCAGGTGAATATTCACTGCTTAAAACACTGCAACCCTGCTTAAATTGATCCTCTGGATGGTGTTTTCATCCTATTTTAAAGGGGACAGCAGAAAACATTCCTGTCCTAGGAAGAGCTTCCAAGAGATTTCAGGGAAAACAGGAGCTCTGTGGATTTATGTCCCAGGAGAAAGGCAGGGACACATCTCTGGAGTCCACAGAAAAGTTCAAAAAGGGTGGGAAAGCCACCAGTTCAGCCAGGGTAGGTTTAGATGGGATATTGGGATGAAATCCTTTCCTGTGAGGGAGGGGAGGCCCTGGCACAGGTTGCCCAGCGAAGCTGTGGATGCCCCATTCCTGGAAGGATGGATCTTCCCCCTGGAAGTGTTCAAGGCCAGGGCTCTGAGCAAACTGTTCTAGTGGAAGATGTCCTTGCTCACTGCAGAGGGGTTGGATTAGATGACCTTTAAAGGTCCTTCCCAACCCAAACCATTCCACGATTTTAGAAGCTCTGGGCCAAATATGAAGTAAGAATTGAGGGCAGCACAAAGATGCGTCTGACATTCCCTGCTGCATCCTGGGAATCCCTTCCCACTGCCCTTTCTCCTCTTGTCTCTCTCGTGTCATTCCCCACATTCCAGGCCTCTTGCAAGGTAAAACACCCCATTTTTCCTGCAGCACTGAAGCAGTTCCCACCTCGACGTTGTCCCTCTTTCCATCCCTCCCTCCTCCCTGCCCAGTTCCCAGTGACATTTTCCAGCACAGCGACTGCTTGAAGCTGTTTTATTGAGCCAGAGCTGATTTTTAAAGCACTGACCCCCCCTCCTGGCTGCAGAGCTGAGAGGAAAAACCCTGGATATCAATAATCATGAGCTTGTTTCCAAAAAGGCAGCCAGGCATGTGATGATCATGGCAAAGTAGCTCTCAGAGAACGCATCAGGAGAACATCCCCAGCTTTCAGGAGAGGTGCTGGCACAAAAAGGAATTGCTTAATGCAGCAAGGAAACCACTCAGACATAAAGGCAGTTTATCCTTTGGATATTTCATTTTTATTTATTCATTTTGTAGCGCTGCCTTAAAGAAAAAAAAAGGAAGGAGGGAGAGAGAAAACAGTAATAATGGCTTTACATGAAAGGGTAACGGATCAGAACAGGCTGATCCATCAGCTGTGCTGGCAAAACACAAGATGACAGCAATGTGGAGACAAGGAAATGTGTGTTGAACATTTTGATCTAATAGGAAGATGTCACCCCGTTAATGAGACATCTGAAGGAAAACCAACACTCAGAATTAACATCTACAAGCCAGAGAAAAATAAAGGAAATTCTGCTTTCGGGTTCAGGACTGGGGATTTTTGTTATTTGTGGGGAATCAGAGAATCACAGAGTCAGAGAATCACAGAATGGTTTGGGTTGGAAGGGACCTTCAAGATCATCTCATTCCAACCCCCTGCCATGGGCAGGGACACCTTCCACTAGACCAGGTTGCTCAGAGCCTCATCCAGCCTGATCTTAATATATATATGTTATATATTATATATTATATATTATTCTCAAATCTTTGTTCTCTGAGACTAACCATGATTATATATAATATATTATAAATTATAAATTATATATTATATATTGTATACTGCATATTATATAATATATTGTATATTGTGCATATGATGAGAAATTAAAAGTTGGTCTGGGTGTGCTGTTCCTGCCTGAGCACTGAGGGCCAGGTCCTCCAAAACAATGTGAGAAGTGACCCTTCCTTCAGTGATGGGACATGAAACTTGAGTGGCCACACCACAGGTCCCTGGAACTCCACATCACTTTTAAAAAGCCAAAGGAGGTCTGGGAGGGTGGGGAAGGGCCTGGAGGTGAAGCCACATGAGGAGAGGCTGAGGGCACTTGGTTTGCTCAGCTGGAGAAGAGGACACTGAGGGGAGACCTTTTCGTGGTCTGCAGCTTCCTCAGGAGGGGCAGAGGAGGGGCAGGCACTGATCCCTTCTCTCTGTGACCAGTCACAGGACCTCAGGGAATGGCCTGGAGCTGTGTCAGGGCAGGGTCAGGTTGGATTTCAGAAAAAAAACCTCAGAGGGTGGTTGGGCACTGACCGGGCTCCCCAGGGCAGTGGGCACAGCACCAAGGCTGCCAGAGCTCCAGGAGTGTTTGGACAATGCTCTCAGGGACAAGGTGGGATTCTTGGAGTTATTCTGTGCAGGGCCAGTTGTTGGACTCAAAGATCCTTGTGGGTCCCTCCCAACTCAGGATATTCTGTGACACCTCTTAGAATGCTCTTCCTGCTTCCAATGATCTGTGTGCGAGAAGATCCTGATCCAGGCATCTTATCTTTGAACTTTAAAAACCCAATTTATTTTCCTACCATGGAGCTGCCCCACTGCTTTGGGAGCTCCTCTAAGCGCATCGCCCCCAGCCCTCTGCAGCAAGAGCTCCACAAGGCTTTGTGAAGACCCAGAGTGTTTTCTTTGTTATGAATTTGTCACCTTGGAGCCTCCAATTGTTGAACTGGGAAAAAAATTTTTCTCATCTGTTTTCTCCAGGTAAATAAACAGCTTTATAAACTTATTTAATGCCCTCTCTTAATTGTCCTTTTTTCTAGGCTGAATAACCCTGAGCTGATGCACCATGGCATGTCCTGAGAGGACTCCTGTGCCTGTTATCTCTGACAAGAAACTGTCCATTTTCTCTTTTTTTCCTGGGAATGGGAGGCGATGGAGCTGCCACCGCTGCTGAAAAGGGAGTGGGAGGCACAAAACAAAACTGCAGATATGAAAAATTTAGTGTTCAGGTTCCTCCTCCCCTGTTCAAATTGGGGGAAGAACCGTCATGTTCCTTCTTCTCTGTTCAAATCAGCAAGCAAAACATCTGGGTTTTTGCGGTAGGTGGGGAAGAGGCAGCAAATATTCCCACTTGGAATTAGGACTGACACACATTTCCAAATCACATACCCCACCCCTCCAACTCTGAGAGGACCAGGTGGGGCACCCCCAAAATTTGGGGGCATCTGAGGGGTCCTGGAGGGGATTTAGGAGGTTTAAAGTGAGATTTGGGAGAGTTACAGGGGGATTTGGGGGGGTTACAGGAGGCTGCAGGACCCAGCCTGGCACCACATGTCCCACCCCTCAACTGTGAGAGAATCAGGTGTGTGGGGGGGGCCAAAATCTGAGGGGGCCTGGGGGTCATGGGGTGGTCCTAGAGGGGTTTTAGGGAGGTTGTAGGAAGTTATAGGGGGGTTACAGGGAGTTCCAAGGGGATTACAGGGGGGTCTGGGGGCTGTGGGACTCAGCCTGGCACCACATGACCCCACCCCACCGACCTGGAGTGGGGGGTGCCCAAAATTTGGGAGGGTTTGGGGGTTCCTGGAGGAGATTTGAGGTGTTACAGTGAGATTTGGGGGGATTGTTGGGGGATCTGGAGGGGTTACAGGGGGATCTGGGGGGGGTTACAGGGGAATTTGGGGGGGTTACAGGAGGCTGCAGGCCCCAGCCTGGCACCACATGTCCCACCCCTCCAACTGTGAGAGGATCAGGTGGGGGAGCCACAACATTTGGGGTGGGTCTGAGAGGTCCTAGAGGGGATTTGGGGATGTTACAGTGAGATCTGGGGGGGTTACAAGGGGATTTGGGGGGTTACAAGAGGCTGAAGGACCTGGATTGGCACCACACACCCCACCCCTCCAACTGTGAGAGGATCAGTTGGTGGATCCCCAAAATTTGGGAGGGTAATGGGGTGGTCCTGGAGTGGATTTAGGAGGTTTGAAGTGAGATTTGGGGGGGTTACAGGGGGATTTGGAGGGGTTACAGGAGGCTGCAGGACCCAGCCT
>NW_020885032.1:17809-55818 GCF_003945725.1 Corapipo altera
GGGGTCTTGGAGTGGATTTAGGAGGTTTAAAGTGAGATTTGGGGGGGTTACAAGGGGATTTGGGAGGTTACAGGGGAATTTGGGGTTTACAGGAGGCTGCAGGACACAGCCTGGCACATGTCCCACCTCTCCAACTGTGAGAGGATCAGGTGGGGGGGGCCCAAAATTTGGGGTGGCTCTGGCTTAGATGGCCTGAAATTGCTCCCAGATTTTCACACAGACACCCACTGTGGCTGCTTGGGATGAAATATCCTTGGGATAAAATTGGGTGCAGTTCCTGCTGGGGTCCTGGCACAGTGAATTATTTGCCTGTTGCCTTCAGAGCACAAAGCATTCCACCCAAGGAACACAAAGCTGCTTGTTTTAGCAACAAAATGACTCCGTGAGAGACACTCTCTGCAATCCCTGTTCCCACAGCTCCCCAACCTGGGAGATGATGCGTTTGCCGGCAAGAAGAGTTGCCCAGAAATCAGGAAATTTGTCCTCTGAATCATAGAATCATAGAATCAGAATCATAGAATCATAGAATCAACCAGGTTGGAAGGGACCTCTGAGAGCATCAAATCCAACCCTTGATCCAACCCCGCCGTGGTTCCCAACCCGTGGCACTGATGCCACATCCAGTCTCACCTTAAACACCTCCAGGGATGGAGAATCCACCCCCTCCCTGGGCAGCCAATTCCAAGGTCTGATCACTCTCTCTGCAAAGAATTCCTTCCCAATATCCAACCTAAACCTCCCCTGGCACAGCTTGAGACCGAGACTCTTGTCCTACTGCTGGTTCCTGGGAGAAGAGCCTGATCCCACCCAGACCCCCTCCTGTCAGGGAATTGCAGAGAGGTCTTCCTCGAGCCTCCTCCTCTCCAGGCTGAGCAACCCCAGCTCCCTCAGCCTCTCCTCATGGGCATTGTGCTCCAGACCCTTCTCCAGCCGCATTGCTCTTCTCTGCACCTGCTCCAGCCCCTCCATGTCCTTCCTGAGCTGAGGGCCCAGAGCTGGACACAGCACTCAAGGTGAGGCCTCCCCAGTGCCCAGTGCAGGGGCAGAGCTTTGCTTTACATCGTAGGAGGCATTGGAGCCACTTCCATGATACCAAGGCTTAGTCTCTGTCCTAGAAAAAAGGAGACAGTGACTGGTTTTATCTTTCCTCGTCTTGCTGTGCATCTGTAAAATCTGTTTAAGTGAGGGAAGGGTTCACAGCTGGCTTGTAATGCCACAGTCTACTGCTTCCATCATGACTTTCTTTCCATGGCCTTTGGGCTGAGCCTTTTAGGTCAGATTTTCAACTTTAATCACTACAGTGTTACCCCCTGCTTGTCTTAAACCAAACCTGGGTTGTTACCTGTTTCTGCTACTCAACAACCCTTTCATGAACTGCTCTCGAATTCCATCAACTGCTCCTCGGTTCCACCATCCTCTCCAGTGTCTTTGGATCTGATGAGTAAGTTCATGGAATCCCAGAGTCACAGAATCATTGAATGGTTTGGGTTGGAAGGGACCTGCTCCCAGGAACCAGCTGTGGGACACCAGGGCACAACCCTGAGCTGTGCCAGGGGAGGGTTAGGTTGGACATTGGGAAGAAGTTATTCCCAGAGAGAGGGATCAGACCTTGGAATGGGCTGCCCAGGGAGGGGGTGGAGTCCCCATCCCTTGGGGGGTGTTGAAGCAGAGCCTGGATGTGGCACTTGGTGCCATGGGCTGGGTGCCAAAGTGGGGTTGGGGCACAGGTTGGACTGGATGATCTCAGGGGTCTTTTCCAACCCAGCTGATTCTGTGATCACATCTCATCTTGGCTGCCCTATTTTCTTTCCTCTCTTTGGGAACTTTCTCCAACAAAACCCCGAGATTTGCCCCGGGTGATGAACGGCTTGGAGACATTTAAATCTCTGCTTGTGTTTGGGGTCATAAAACACAATGAACATGGTTTTAAGTAGCCTTTTCACAGGCAAATGTTTTTCTAAATAGTCCAACCAGGCTGAGTGATTGGAGCTATTCATCAGCAGGAGCTTCTGCACTGTTTTCTGTTAAAATGCCTCTATATTCACATGCAGGGTTGAAAATGTGTTTCCATATTAATCCCTCTCTTGTTTTCCTCAAGGTTAACAGACAAAACAAAGCAACAAAACAATCAGATCAGTCTTGGTGCCGTTGTTTGTTTTATTAAAATTCATGTCCCACCTTATCATTTTTGTTAAGCAACAAAGCTTTGTTAAAACTGACAGTTCTATCAAAGGCAGATAAAATTCAGAGTATGGGAGTTTTTTTTCCTTTCTTTTTTCTACTAAACTGGTTGCAAAATGACACAGATCTTCTTTTCCTCCCTTCCTTCCATCTTGCACGTGTTTTATCTTCACAATAACAACCCCTCATTGATTTTGGGAGCAGAGGACCCAACTACTCTGTCCACCTGCCTTATCCAGGGCAGAGATATCCACCAGCAACTCCCTGAACTAAAAAGAGACAATGAAGAATTAAAGGCTTGTTCTAGATGTGTCCAAGGCCAGGTTGGATGGAGCTCTGAGCAACCTGGTCTAGTGGAAGGTGTTCCTGCTCATGGCAGAGGGTTGGAACTGGATGATCTATAAGATGCCTTCCAACCCAGTCCATCCTGTCGTTCTGTGATTCTGTGTCATGTTTTTTCCTCACTCCTTTGGATATTTCAAGGCTGGATTTCCTGGAGGAAATTGGAACTGAAAGCTGATCTCCTCTGTTTTTCCCAATCTCTTTGAGGTCAGCAATCAGCAAATCTCAGTCTAGGCTGATGGTCTCCTTCTCTCAGCTTGCACCAATATGGCCCATGGCTTCAAAGACTCTGGGAAAACATTCATGGGGACAAAATTGGGATCACCAGGATAGATTGGTAACAGGCAGAATCAAGGAAATACAGAAATGGCTTCAGGTTTTAAGGCCTTTATTCACATAATCACAGAATGGTTTGGATTGGAAGGGACCTTAAAGAACATCCAGTTCCCCCCCCTTACCATGGGCAGGGACACCTTCCACTAGCCCAGGTTGCTCCGAGCCCCATTCAACCTGGCCTTGGACACTTCCAGGGATGGGGCAGCCACAGCTTCTCTGGGCAACCTGTGCCAGGGCTTCACCACCCTCACAGGGAACAATTGCTTCCCAATATCCAATCTAAACTTACACTCTTTCATCTTAAAGCCATTCCCTTTGTCCTGTCACTCCACACCCTTGTAAAAAGTCTCTCTCTATATTTCTTGTAGCTCCTTTCAGGTCCTGGAAGGCCACAATCAAGTCACCCCAGGCTTAACAATCCCAGCTCTCCCAGCCTTTCTTCCCAGCAGAGCTGCTCCATCCCTCTGATCACCATGGTGCCTCCTCTGGAATTGCTCCAACAGCTCTATGTCCTTCCTATACTGGGATTCCAGAGCTGGAAGCAGCACTCCAGGTGGGTTTTCTCAATACAACCTCACCACCTGTCACCCCAAAGACAACTTCAATTCAGCTGGGGTCTGGTTTCCTCTCAAGCCAGTGACATTCCTGTGGAATTCAGGATTCAGAGAGTTTTCCAGCACATTCCTTGATCTCCAGGCTGTGCCTGCAGGGAATGCACGAGCACCAGCAGGACATTTCCAGCTGTCACCACCTCCAGGGAGGATTCTGCTGCCCTGCTCCCGTTGGCCGATGATTTATTAAGAGCTATTTATGCCTGAGCCAATATTTCCCTCTGTTCTCCCATCTATTTGAGGTGTCCTCTGCAGCTCCACTGCACTGCTTTGATTTATGATTCACGATATTTTCTTTTCTTCAGAGTTCTGTTATATTTATTTATGTTGCCCTGAAGAGCTGATTTTTTCAAATGGACCAGTCCCAACAACTTCAGGCCAGGCCCCCCCTCCCTGCCTGCACACAAATATCATCTCCTCCTTTTGAATAAGTCATTGCTTTTAGAGACAAGAATAAATTCTCATCTGAATTTTTCGTATCAGACCCAGTGTGGGGGTCGTTAAACATCTCCCACCCGTTAATGGGGGTGATTTGAATTTCTGTGGGGTTTCTCTTAACAGGGAAAGGTTTAATTAAGACACTCATAAAAAATAAGTTGTTGTAATTAATGTTCTTTAGTGGGGGAAGGGAATATGTTTTTATGTAATTTTGTTAGACTAAAATACATTTATAGACTTTGGAAAAAAAAAAGCCCTTGTTTCTGTTGTCTCCCAGAATATGCAAAATTCCTTGCTTTCTGAGCTGGAAAGAAATTCTAGGACGCTGAGACCTGAGAGGCAGCAAAGACTCATTCCCTGCAGCCATTTCCCAGTAAATATTTGGACTATTTTGAATATTCTGAGCCACAGCACCCCTTTCCCTCCCTTTCCTTCAACCTTGGGGATATTTCCACTCTAACTCCATCTGTCTCCTTTCTTTTCACTGTGCTTAAGAGCTGCTCCCCAGTTCCATCACCTTCCCCAGTGTCTTTGGCTCTGATAAGTCATAGAATCATAAATTCGTGGGTTGGAAGGGACATTAAAGATAATCTAGTTCCAGGTCCCTGCCACGGGCAGGGAGAAATCCTTGTTATCCTATTCCAGGAAGGAAAACCAGGACATTGAACATCTGCTGGATATGACCATTATTTGTCTTGTATTCCCATGGTTCTCCCTGGACTCAAAATACACTCCTGGAATGACACTGAGGAGACAGGACATGGGGCAATGACTTTAAACTTAAAGACACTATGATTAGATGGGATATTGAGAAGGAATTGTTCCCTGGGAGGGTGATGAGGCCCTGGCACAGGTTGCCCAGAGAAGCTGTGGCTGCCCCATCCCTGGAAGTGTCCAAAGTCAGGTTGGATTGGGCTTGGAGCAACCTGGGATAGCGGGTGCCATCCCTTTCCATGATGGGGGCATTGGATATCCAAGGATTAGTGGTGAGGGACTGACTGGCCTGTCCCTGTCAAGCTCGGAGCAGCTGAGGGGGAGGAAGAGGGAGAAAAGAGGAGGAAGAAACAGCCTTTCCCCCAAAATGGATGATTCCAATGAAAACCAGCCACTAGCTGGGCTTAGATCCTTCCCAATTATCACCTCAGATCAGTCCTTATATCCCAAGAGGAGGTTTGTAATCCACCCTCTCTGGGAACACAGGAATTTGGAGTTTTCCCTGCCTCCAGCAGGGCTGGATGAGGAACAAGGTTCCGTCTTTGAAGGTGTGGCCAATCCACCTGTTTGCCAGGGTTTTTCAAGGAGAACTGAGGAAAGCCACGGGCTGGCAGTGACATTAATGCCTCTGAGTCTCATGAGCAGAGAATCCTTCTCCTGGTCCATTATCCCTGCCCAGAGAGCTTGGAACTGGAGGATCTTTATGATCCTTTCCAACCCAAACCATTCCACGATTCCATAAGTTTACACCACAGATCAGCCCCACACCTGAAGCTGATTGTCCCTCCCTACCCTACATTTACAGACATCCCATGACTCACCTGGACCACGAATTCCCACTGCTCTGCCCCACTTTTCCCATTCCCAGCAGCCCAAATAAACTTCCTGCTGCCCCTGTGGCTCGGACTGACTTTGCCCCCTGAGCAGCTCCAAATCTCCGTCCATCTCCTCACAAACCCTTCCTTGCTCACTCCCCTCCCCTCCAGCACATGACAAATGATTGTGTCATCCTCCCACTGCAGGGTCCTGCTCTGGGTGACAAAGAGTTTCTGCTCTCACCTCATTGTTCATCTCCTGCTCCACTCAATCTCAATCAGCTCTGTGTGTCAACAGCACTTGCTCAAAATCACTTATCCCCACGGAATTTATTTGGAATTAATCAGAGACAATTTGAGGGGTTTATTAAAGCAGCAGCAACCTCAGCTTGACCTTGCTTCTTCTGTTGCAAAGAAACAACTTTTCCTTTTTTTTTTATTGTTTTTTTTTTTGGGGGGGGGGAGGTTCTTACCTGAAAAACTTTTATTAAGGAACTAAAGAAAGTGAAACAGCAGTTGCGCTTCCAGGAGTTACCACAGACAAATTCTACTCAACAGATTTGACATTTTCTCTGGTTTTTTTTAATTTGTCTGAGAGAAAAGCACAAAAAACTTTGCAGGAATCATCTACCCAAGTCCTGTCTAAGCTGAGAAAGGATCTTACTGTGCTGCTTCCCTCCCCGGACCTCATCCCCTCAGGCAGAAATGGCAAGACCAAGGTCACATAGAAATGTTGTTTTATTTCTCCTTCCTGGCTAAATCATTTGCAACTCAGAGCAAAACATGGTTTACTCTCTGGTACTGAAGAAAGTCTCTCTGGTACTGACTGGGATGGTTAATTAAACAGAGATGGTGTGATTAATTAAACTGGGATGATTTTACCAAGGGAAATATTCAGTTCTCCTGGGAGCAGAGACTCAGATTTTCTGTATCTTCATCTTAAAGTGAATGTTTACCACTCAAATTAAACCAAAACAAATTTAAAATGGATTCCATATGACAATTCAGTAATTAGGGAATAGTTTCCACCTGCTGAGAAAGCCTTGAACCCAGCTCTGCACTAAGTCCTGCTGCAGAGGTTGGACCCCTTAACTCAGTACTCACTGAGTGGTTTGACTGTCAGTGTTTATTTTCCCCTCCTTTATTTACCTCATCCTAAACAAACCAGAGCTGTTACAGGTTTGAATGACCCCACATATTAATTCTGATTAACTCTGATTAATTCTGACCCGATAATTTGTGGCCCTGCTCTGTGGACACGAGGTGGATGGTGTGGAAAGAAACAGCCAATCCGGCCTTTCGGTTCTGCTGGGAATGACCGAGTGCTCCTTTCCAAAGCTCAGCATCTGCAAAGACCTGTCTTTGTGGGAGTGCAGGAAGGTTTTGCCAAGCTGCCAAGACACTTGGCAGCTCCCTGTCAGGCAGAGGCATTAAACCTCTCCTGTTAACAGCTCTGTGCTGCTGTGAGAGCCCCAGAGCCGCCCTGTCTCTAAATGAAGCAGCAGCTTGGTCAGAGCCACTGACCTCGTGCTTCCAAACCCATTTCTCCTTTAATCAGCCTTGTCAAAGCCTGCCTTTCCCAGGGAGATATCTCTCACTCCCCATCTCTCCACCTCCTCCATCCCAGGGCTCATCCCTTGCTGTATCCAAGGCTGTGTTCATCAATCAAGGGGATGAGATGTGCAAGCTCCTGATTATTACTCGATAGGTAGAAAATTATTAACTCCCAGCAAATCACTGCCCCACAGGGTGATCAATCAAACCCTACAGACACTCTCTTTTGACCTCCTAGCAGAGGGTTTTCCAAAGTCAGAGACATCAGACCTTCATAATAAAATATAATTCTTCCAAATAGGAAATCTCTGTTTCCTCTCTGCCCACCTGACCTACAGCACCAGTTGTGGAGAGCAAAGTGAGGGCATTTGTTTCCTTGTTTTAAGAAATCTGTCTCCAAATACTTCTTTTATCTCCAAGTTCCCAAGAAGTTTCAGGATAAATGAGCAAATTTGGGCTAAGTAAATAATTTGCTAGGGAAAAATTCCTTTGGTGATTTTTGGGGTGGGCCCATGCAGGGTCAGGATTTTGATCCCTGTGGGTCCCTTCCAACTCAGGGCGTTTAATCATTCCATGAAATAGTTTCCTGGCTCTTTCTTTGTGCATATTTAGCCTTTGCATCCATCTTTTTGTCTTAAAAGTGGCAAGAAATTCCATGTTTAAAGTTCTGTTCTAGGAGAGAAAAAACTACAAAGCAGGGAAGTGTCGAAGAAGGGAAAAAGAAATTTATAACACCCACTTGGGACAAAGAAGTCCAGGATAGTTCCTTCAAACCCAGTAATAAACTGCTGAAATCCATGAACATGGTCTCCATAACACCATAAACATCATAATTACAGCAGAACATGAGGACAGTGACCCTGAAAACATGTTTCACGCTCCGGCAGCTGGAAAACAAGCCCAGGGATGTCTGAACCAGTGGGTGCATCATGTTCCCCATCAAATGGAAGATCCTTGGGAGCTCAGGGAGCATCCCAAGCTCTCTGCCCCCTGAACATTGATTACGCAACAGAGATTTAAGAATTAAACCAGGAGCAGCTTTTATTTGCCCACAAATATTGTGCCGGACGGTGGAAATCCAAAGTTTCTGTACGTGTGGAGTTTTCTCAGCTGGAATTAGACTTCAACAATCTTCATTTGCATAAGTCAGAGATTGTAACGACTTACTCAACTAAGCATAGCCGTGCAGTTAATTACTTTTTTCCAAATGAAATGCCAAAATTAGTTCCCAGCAGAGGAAGGTGGTCGCTCACCCTGAGAAGCACAGGATGCTGTCGGGTTTAAAACAATTAATGTGAAATTATTTTGAACAGGCCACTGAACCACAGTTAGGGAGCAATGCAAAGGATGATGTGACCAAGAACAGCAGCTCAACTGGCAAGTCCATTCCAAGGAATTCAGGGATGAGGAAATGCATGGAGCACCTCAGACTTTAGGAAACAGCAGCCCTGAGCACGTGAGAAGGAAAAGCAGAGCTCCTGAGAGAGCAGAAGTTATCTTTGGAAGCTTGAAAATGAGCAGATAAAGGGAGATTCTTCCTGTCCCCACCTCAGATTTCCACTTCCAACTGGGAAAGTTTGAAGGGCTTGGAGAAGACAAAATAAAGATAAAAAAACTGTTCTGGTTGGTCAAGTCCAGGCTGGATGGGGCTCTGAGCAACCTGGGCTAGTGGAAGGTGTCCCTGCCCATGGCAGCGGGTTGGAATGAGATGATCCTGAAGGTCCCTTCCAACCCAAACCAGTCCACGATTCCATGAACAGTTGAGATAAAATAATGCCCCCAGCAAAGGGGGTGACATGGCGCTGCCAGTCTGGGACCGTGCCTGTAAATTTGGGATATGGACCCCCCATGATTTATTAACTGAGATTTAGCTGCAGTTTGACCTGAGCTCAGTTGGTCCAGAATATCCTGGTGGGATCTCCAGGTGGGAATCAGGGGGGAAGATGCCCATGGCTTTGGTTTGAGAAAGTACCATTTAGAGAAAGCAGATTATAATAATTCACTGGCACAGCCCCTCACTGCCCTGGTATCCACACTGTGTGCCAGCCTTTCCATGCCCCACGGATTTTGGACAGCCACCTCTAGGAATGACACGATGGGTGGGTATCTCCTGGTTTTCCAGTCCAGGGATCACGGGCAGCTTGTCAGGATCTTGTTGCAAACAAGTGTTTTAAGGCCTCTCATCACTTCTGGCAGAGTTACACCAACATTGGAGATTTTTCTTTTTCCATCTTGGATCAAATGGATTTTAAAGCTACTAAGTCTGCTCTGAATAGGTTGATTTTTCTCTCTCCTACTCAAGCTCAGCTTAGACAGGGCTTTGATCAGCCTGGTCTAGTTGAAGGTGTCCCTGCCCATGGCAGAGGGTTGGAACTAGAAGATCTAGAAGGTTCCTTCCAACCCAAAGCACTCTATGACTCCATGAAATCTTATTATTTGGAACTACTGCAGATCCTGTGTCATCCCTGCAGCCTTTTTCTGTGGTTGCCTCAACCAGAACACATTTAAACTGGATAAAATATCAGCTTGTGCCCTGCAGACACTCTCAAGAGGGGTTTAAAACAACAAGGTAAATTTTTGACAGTGAATCCAATTCCAGTGGGATATCAGAAAAACCTTTGGACTGGAGGGGATGCACAGTGATCCGTGTAAATCCATAACTACAGCTCCAGCACACTCAAACCAGGCTGCAAACCCTGGAGCAGGAGCGAGTGAGTTTATTCTGATCTCTGTTGGCATAAATTTGTATTTCTGGGTGTCTCTGTGTGGACAAGGTCGGAATGAAACCACTATTTCGGACACAGAACATGGTGTTGCTCTGTGATGTGAAGGTCTTGAAGCTCCACTGCCCCCAAATGTCAATAACTCAGAGCTCAGAGAGGTGGGGCTGTGATTTCCCCTTCAGAAAGCGCTTCTTAAGTAGCCCGGTTTGCTTTGCCTTTAATACATGGATTACCAGCTTCATTTCCATGAGGTTTTTAATCAGAAATTGAATTTGGAAGATTTTGTCAAGTGATTGTCGCAATTTGTTCTGCTGGGTGCTCTCACAGGAACTTCTGCCTTCCAAAAATACCTCTCCGGGCTTTTATCACAGAACTTGGAAAGATTCTTGTTCCGCCGAACACTTCGGATCTCAGAGAGCCACAAAGGGCCCCTTTTTTCCTTTCCTTTCTGTGGCAGGAGGACTCCAGAGGAACTGGAAAGGGCTTTTCCCAACCAGGACATGGGAATGGCACTGAGGTCAAGGTACAAGGCTGTAAAGCAGGAGAATGGCTGTGGAAACCATTCCAACTCACTGCACAATGCCCAGAGGAGAGTGGGACAGACAGACTGGACAAATCAGAGGTCCATCTGGTTTTAGTAGGTTTAGATTAGATTTTAGGGAGAAGATCTTTGTTATAAGGGTGGTGAGGCTCTGGCACAAGTTGCCCAGAGAGGTTGTGGAATCTCCATCCATGGAAATGCTTGAAGTCAGGCTGGATGTGGAGCTGAGTAATAGAAGGTGTCCCTGCCCACGTCAGGGAGTTGGAACTGGATGATCTTGAAGATCCCTTCCAACCCAATCCATTATAGGATTCTATGATCTGGCCCTGCATCCCATTCCTGATGGTGATCAGGATCAGTGTAAGGAAAGGTGAAGAACACAATGCATGTTAGGAGTGATCCAGTGGGGCAATATGACACAGAGAGTCTTCTTTGGGAACTAGCCCTACAGGAACCCTAGTTAGTTCATTAGACATTAGTTAGGCATTAATTAGTTCACACTCAGTTCCCTGTGGAGGGAAGAGCTTTCTGAGGCACCAAAATATTGATGGTTCTCAGCACAGACTGAAGAACTGGCAAGTCCAGCTGGGTTTTGTGGCACTCAAGGTGCAGCCTGGTGTGGGTGGGATGTTCTTCTGGCACGACAGCAGCAAATACCACACCCCATCTCTGCTTTCCCTGCCAGTCATAGGCAGTTTGAGCCATAACAGGATGTTTCCTTCCCCATTAAACTGAAAACTGACACACTTAGAACAAATAACTGCAGGTGCAGAGCTGCAACTTCTCCCATCCTTTCCACAAGCAAAGCACCTGGAGGCACTTCCACGAGTCTCTGAACACTGTCTCAAGTCAGCAGAAGTTTCAGGGGACTGAATGTGCTGCCCTTACCTTTTCTGGAGCAAAATTTACCCTTATTAAATCTCCCTTATTTGAGGGGATTTGAGGAGTGTGAGGGAACATGAGCTGCTGGAAGAAGCTGCTTTAAATCAGATCATCCACAAATGCTGGGATTTGGGAATGTCCAATATGCTGCATCCTTTATCTCCTGAGTGTAGGCATTGCTGGTCACCAATCTGGGCGTGAACAACATTCATGGAGCAGGACATGAGCTGAGAGATGAGCTGTGGGATGTGGATTTGGTGCCACAGCTCCTGAGCCCTGAGGACTCCACTTGCATTGGCTTTAGTGCCAAATAAAGAGACAAACTCCTTGGCACCGCCCTGATTCCCAACCAGCTGAGTCAGCAGCTCTCTGTGGATCTCTGTGGATCTCTGTGGATTATGGGTTTGGGATCCTATTCCCACAGCTCTTAATGCCTTTTAGGCATTTCACCTTTCTAGGAACTGGGTTGGTCAATATTTGCTGTCCCATATAAAATTTTGTCTGTTCTTGCCTGATGTTTCCATTCCCAAGGTTATCACTGAAGGAAACAATCCCAGCGTCTGAGCTTCCTTTTGCTGCAGGAATTCAGGTCACTGGATTTATTTCAAGCCAGCCAAACAGTCCATTTTGCTCCTGGGACTGCCTTTTCCTAAAATTATCATGGAATCATAGAATGGTTTGGGTTGTAAGGGACCTTCAAGATCATCCAGTTCCAACTCCTTGTCGTGGGTGGGGACATCTTCCACTACACCAGGTTTCTCAGAGACTCATCCAACTTTTCCAGACTGAACAATTCCAGCTCTCCCAGCTTTTTCTCATAGCAGAGGCTCTCCATCCCTCTGATCATCTTGGTGCCTCCTCTGGACTCGCCCCAACAGCTCCATGTCCTTCCTATGCTGGGATCCCAGAGCAGGATGGAGCTCTCAAGGGTCTCACCAGAGAGGAGCAGAGAGGCAGAATCACTTCCTTTGACCTGCTCTTAATGCAGCCCAGGACACAATTTGCCTTCTGGGCAGCAAAATTATTCAGGAACAACCCAAAATCATATTTCCTGTTACCAGCACTTGATAAGTGCTCTGGAAGAAAAAAAAAAACATCATGGGCTGAAAGGTTGTCCCTTTGAAACCCTTAATGATTCCTGAATTCATCTGAACTGAAAACGGAAAAGTGATGCTTCATTTTGCAAACAACACACAAATTAATTTCCCGAGCCATTACCAAGGAGTCATTAAGTTGTTATATCATAATTAAAGCACATTGTGGATTTCAGGCTTGGTGGGTTGGTTGGTTTAGTTAGTTGATTTGGGGTTTTTTTACATTTTTCTTGCTATTGGCCCCTGGGGAAAACTCTGGAAGGAAAACTGAAAGAGGGTAGGTTTAGACTGGGAAGAAATTCTTCCCTGGGAGGGTGAGGAGGCCCTGGAATAGAATTCCCAGAGAAGCTGTGGCTGCTCCATCCCTGGAAGTGTTCCAGGCCATCTTGGACAGGGCTTAGAGCAATCTGGGATGGTGGGAGATGTCCCTGCCCACGGCAGGGGGGTGGAACTGGATGGTCTTGAAGGTGCCTTCCATCCCAAACTGTTCCATGATTCCATGAGTTTGGAAGGTCTCAGATGAGCCCTCAGTTGGAATCATGAAATCGTAGAGTGGCCTGAACTGGAAGGGACCTCCAACCCCCTGCCATGGGCAGGGACAATTCCACTATCCCAGGTTTCTCCAAGCCCTGTCCAACCTGACCTTGAACATTTCCAGGGATGGAGCAGCCACAACGTCTCTGGACAAACTGTTCCAGTGCCTCACCACCCTCACAGGGACTAATTTTTTCCTGATATCTGATGCCAAGTCAGTGTTGAAACCATCCAGAATTAGATATTCAGAGGTACCATTCCCAGATCAAGTCGTTTCTACTCAGCCCTCAGATATCCCAACCAGCCAGGACCAAATTTTCCCTGGCTACAGAAGCAGGAAAAAACCCTGGCAGATGCTGCAGCAGCACGGTGTGGACTCAGGAGGAACATCTTTCATCCAGGCACCTCTGAGGCCTGAAACTTCTTATTCTGCTCAGTCTGCAGAGCAAAAAATGATCTTGGAGTAGAAGTTAGGAGAAGTTGGCAGCCTCAGAAAAATACATATTTAAAGTACAGCATGTTGAATATGTTGTATATTTAATATCCAGAACTTCTGAGAAAGAGAGAACACGTTGAGTCTCTTCAGGACGTTACACCCAAATTGGGTCTAAAATACAAAATAATGAAAATTCCTGTGCGTCATTAAACCCTCCAGAGCTTCACAAACGGGTAAGATCAAACTGAATTTTCATTTTAACAACCTGTTTTTCATCTCAGCCCATAACAAACCTTTTTATTCTTTTTATATGTACTTTTTTCCTTCTTTTTTCTCGATCCCTTGACAAACCACGTGGTGATTTCAGCCCTGCAAATGGAGTTTTGATGGGTTTTTTTTCTGGGCATAACTCCACCGGCTGTTGCAGCACGTAAAAAATAGTCTTGCCCCACGTTTTTAAAAGTGAAAAAACTGCCTTTTTCCCCACCTACCACTTCACTGCTGACAGATAACATATTTTCCTGCACAAACAGGTTTTGCCAGGGGTTACTCCACCCATCCCAAAGCCAGGAATTTTCACAGCTCTGTAAGACAAACACAGACGTGGAAGAAAATCTCTATTCCTTGTGCTGCAACATTTCCTCAGGTTGATATATTTAACGCAGTTTGGCCCGAAAATTCCTACATTGCTACTTATGTAGATGATAAAAGTCTCTGTGTTGTGTTAATTAGGGTTTCATGGAATGAAGTCATGCAACAACCTGGAAGAGCTGATGGGAACATTTATCACCTGTGATCGATGTGTTGAGCAAGGCAGAGATTTCCTGGAGTTTCAATGCAGCATCTCTCTCTTTTTAAGGAGAAATATTATCTCATACTACATATAGATCCAACCAGTTAATTCTGCCTCCAATGAGAGGCAGCAGCTCTTAAAAATTAATCCATCCAGCATTTTAATTTCGGCTGCAGATGCAAATGAGGCTTTAATTGCTCACCAGCTAAAGTGATCATTGAGATAACCCATCAAAGTGGATGTACCAGGGAGGTACAAATGATTACACAGTAAATCTGGGCCTCGTTTCTGTTAACAGCAGATGAAATATTGTCCAACAAAGTCATTTCTTGCCCATCATTCCCCTGCAGGGCTCTGGCTGAGTCTTGTTCATTAAGACTCTTCCAAATAACTCTTTTGATTCCCGGTGCAGGAAATCCTGTGTGCTGGGTTTTCTGGTTGTAGGTGATCATCAAACCTCAAACAGATCTATTCTTCTTGGTTATAAAATCGTGGAATGGTTTGGGTTTGAAGGGACTTTAAAGATTATCTCATTCCAACCTCCCTGCCACGGGCAGGGACACCTTCCACTACGTGAGGTTGCTCAGAACTCCAGCCTGGATTACGGGGGTCATATAATAAGACACAGCTCTGGCTTAGCCTAAGACATATTCTCAACAATATTTCCCAAGAAATATTCCCAAGAAAACATCCTGGGAGACCAGGGGGATTTAATGTGTGACAGAACAGCATCCCCTGTGTGGTGGCTGTGGCCAGCAGAACTCGTGGAATCAAATATCCCTCTCAGCCTTTGACCTCTTATTTCCATTTGAAGCTCATCCAAGGGAGAAATTCCACAGTGAGAGGAGCACAGAGGCAACACAAGGACAGGGGAGAGCAGCCCAAAAACTCAATTACCTGTTGATTATCCCCGAGAGTTGATGAAGTTGTTACGATCTCAACCCCAACATCGACCAGACTTTTTGAAGCTGCCAAAATTTGGAATGGGGGGGATGGGATGGGGTGGGGAGGGAGAAGCTGCTGCCCAGAGTTGAAAGCAAATGGATTGCAGAGCTGACATAAATGAGCAGTGACAGCCTGCAGCCAGGTACTGCCTTTCATCACAGCTTTCAAAGCAATCAGCAAAGCGTGGCGAGTGAACGGCAAAGGCAAAGCCCAGGAGGGGTGAAATGGTTGTGTGGAAGTCACAGCTCGGTTCAGGAGCAGAAGAAAAAGTGGAATCCACCTTTGCTGATAAATATCAGGGATTTATTGCCGTTTTTCACCTCCCCTAATCAACCACGGGGCAAAGCTCTACAAAAGGGCTCAGGGTCAGTTCAGATCTCTCAGTATCGCTTTGACACACACGTTCTTCCAGGGCACAGTTCCTGGCTTCATGAGCACATAAAACAGAGGCTTCACTGCCTGGATGAACTTCCCAGAAGTTTGGGAATTGCTGCAAGAAGTGAAGAATGGCATCTCACTTCTTTCTGGAGGAAGATACACTGGAGCATGTCCAGAGAAGAGCAAAGGAGCTGGGAGGGGGCTGGAGCAGCAGGAGCAGCTGAGGGAACTGGGGGGGCTCAGCCTGGAGAAGAGGAGGCTCAGGGGGGACCTTCTCACTCTCCACAACTCCCTGAAAAGAGGTTGTAGCCAGGTGGGATTTGATCTCCTGTCTCAGGGAACAAGTGACAGGACAAAAGGAAACACGATCAAGTTGTGGGAGGAAAGGTTTAGATTGAATATTAGGAAAGATTTCTTCACTGGGAAAGTTGTCAAGGTGGAGTCACCATCCCTGGAAGTGTTCAAAATATGTGTAGATGTAGCACTTGGAGACATTGTTTAATGGCGACCTTGGCAGTGCTGGGTTAGTAGTTGGACTTGATGTTCTTAGAGGTCTTTTCCAACCTTAATAATTGTCTGATTTCAAGATTTTACCAATAATTTAGTTAAATTCCTGATCAAACCCTGTTTAATCCCCAAGTAGCTCTCTTCCACCACCAGCAAGGGACAGGAACATTTCTAAAACTGGAAGGGAAATCAGGGAACTGGTGACAGAAAAGACATTGAACTTTAAAATCTCCGAGGCAGAAAGTTTAAACCAGAATAAAAACGAAGTTCCCTTATGACAGATTCTGAGAAAAGCAAAGGAGTTGAAACCCCTCCAGAAATCCTGTAGCATATCTTGGTTCATCAGCTCGTTTGGGGTGAAAAGCTGCACCCAATGGGGCACAATTTTATAAGATAAAGTATTTTGTTGTTTTTTCCCCAGAAAACTTAAAGTTTTGTAAACCTTTGTAACTCTAGTGTCTATTTTGGGCCTTCTCTGAGTTTTACCTTTAGCCTTTGGCTCAGGTAAAGGCCACTGACATCATTAAAAGGCCACTGACACCAAAGTGCCGCCTTGATGAGCCGATTCTAAAAGTCAGCGGAACAGTCTGGGAATGACTCAGTCTGGGAATGACTCAGAGGGAAATGAGGTGCCCTGGAGACGTCTCCTGTCCTCCAGGCACCAAACAAAAGGATCATCTGACTCATCTCACCTTAACCTGTGTCTCCTGTGCTCCTGGGCATCCAAACTGGGAACTAGTTTTCCAACAAATCCCTCCATAGTCCTTACAGGCATTACGGAGTAGATCTGTAATATTCCCACCAGTAGAGAAGGTGGGAATCCAGATGAAATAAGAGTTTTCTGGGATGTAATTTCACCCAGAAAAATCTCTGGTATTAGAAGCAATGTTCGGTTCTGCCCAAATATCCCTCTAACCTGGGGGTGCTGGAGGGGTTTCCAGCAAATTCTTTTTCTACAGAATCCTTTGAACTCAGGAAATCAGAGCAAGGAAAGGCCATGGAAATTATTCCACTGGTTTCTCATGCTCCCTCCACCACATATTAAGTCCTTTTTCTCCTGTGATCCAAACAGAAAAGGAGATTTGCTAATAGTACCCATCAGAATCAACCACTGTATTTCCCACAAAGTTTCGGAGCAGCCAGAGGAGCTGGGGGTGAGATTTTGGGATCAGTGAATGATTGGGGCAGATGAAGGTGTGAGCAGGGGGTAGAAAATGAATCATTCAAAGTTGTGTTCACCCACAGTGACCTGGAGGAGTTGGGAGTCAACACTCCTGGCAGGAGTGTGGGTCGAATCTCAGAATTGGGATGGACAGTTTCTTGGTCAAAAGAGAAAAAGGATTTCTCTAAATTGTTTAGAAATAAAAATGATTAAACCAAGTAGTTGACAGGTTTGTTTTGCACTGGTTTTGGGCAATAACAGCCATGGCAAATTTTCCAGGCAGGAAGGTGCCAGAACCATTTGCATCTGGCTAAAAGACAAGCTCTTGTATTGCAATCCTGTGTTTCAGCACCACAGAAAGAGGCCCCAGAACCAGAGGAGATTCCAGAATTATAGAGTTATAGAATGATTTGGGTTGGAAGGAACCTTAAAGATCATCTTGTTCCATGGGCAGGGACACCTTCCACTATTCCAGGTTTTTCCAAGCCCTGTCCAACCTGGCCTTGGACACTTCCAAGGATGGGGCAGCCACAGTTTCTCTGGGCAACCTGTGCCAGGGCCTCACCACCCTCACAGGGAAGAATTTCACAGAATTCCAGATTCATTTGGTTTGGAAAAGACCTCCAAGGTCATCAAGTCCAACCTTTGATCTACTCCCACCTTGTCCCCCAGCCCAGAGCACTGAGTGCCACGTCCAGTCCTTCCTTGGATGCCTCCAGGGATGGGGACTCCAAACCTCCCTGGGCAGCCCTTTCCAATGCTTGGCAACCCTTTCCATGAAGAAATTCCTCCTGATGGAGGAATGGTCCAACCTGACCCTCCCCTGATACAGCTTGAGACCATTTCCTCTCCTCTTGTCCCTTATTCCCTGGGAGCAGAGCCCGATCCCTCCCAGCTCCCTTCTCCTGTCAGGGAGTTGTAGAGAGTGAGAAGGTCCCACCTGAGCCTCCTTTTCCCTTTTTCTCTGTTAGCCCAGAACTGTTCCCACAATAACTCAATCACTTGATTTTCATACTGAATTTATTTGTGTCCAGAGCATGGCCAAAGCATGGTCAACACAGAACCTCAGCTTCCAAAATCTACCTGTGATTATCCACCACCCAGTTCCTTCTGCTCGCGAAGGTGATATTATTTTCCTCCCTCTAATCCCACCAAGAGGAATGATGGCAGTAAAACCGATCCTGTCCCATTTTGCCAAGGCCTCTTTGCACATTTCCCAGAGAAAAACAAAGCACTAATTAAAAAATATTTAAAGTCCTGTTAAGGGCAACTTCCCAGCTTGCTGGGGCATAAAATCCAACCCTGGATGTATCTCATGGCCTGTGAAATGTGCAGCACTGTCCAGTGGGCACTTGAGCTCCTGTTTGGAATGAATCCCCACCTGGTGCCGGAGATGATGGTGGTTAATTAACCCCCCTTGACGTGAAGCAGAACAGTTGTTGCAATTTTATGAGCCACAAACTGCATTGATAAAGTAATAAGTAATAGTTCTGCCTCTAAGGCTTCAGTTTATATCTTAATTGGAGGGAATTCAATAGAGAGGTGTGGTAGGATGGGTGGGAGAAGAGATGGGGGGGAAATAGATGCCCATAACATCTTCCACAAAATACTTAGGGTGCCTGAGGTCCAAAATACAACAGGAAGAGCAGAAATCCTCTGAAAGAAAGAGTAAAACTTAATGTATAATGTACCAGATATGGACTTTAAACAGTAAAAATGAATCTGGATATTCATTTATCTGCCTTCAAGGATCTAGGTGAGGATTGTGCTCACCATAAACTCTTTCTCTGCAGAGAGAAATGACCATGTAAGGGTCTACTTTGTCTCCTAAAGTCCAAATCACTCCCTGGAGCTACTCCTGGTTATCAGCAGATCTTATTGGAACACCCTGAAAAGGTGCGTGAAATCCTAGAAGGTGAAACTGGTCTGGAAATTGAGGTGCAGATTTCTCTTCACGTCATTGCCCAAATTGTTTTTCCATCTCTACCCTTCTGCTGCTCTGCCCCATCATGGCCCTTTGTCCATCTCACTCTCCCAAATGTCACCATAAATGTCTCACAGGTGGGTGCCAAGGGGATGGTGCCATGGAAGATTCTCCAGAGTGAACTCTCTGCAGTGGGAGAAGAACCGTCATGTACAAATTCCAGGAGTTCTAAGCTGGTGCCACTGGATCCTCGAGAACTCCAGGCAAGAAAACATTTCCAAAAACGTCAGATGAGGCTTGTGGAAGTGCAGAAATCAGAGAAAAATATCAGTCTTCTATTCAACTCAGCCTTACTGAACTGTCCTTCCATGTTTATCCCGTGCTCACCCGAAAACATTTTTGCTCATGTGATACAAGTCAATCACATTTTATGTCCCTGGTTCTACTTCACCAAAATATAAATTTCTCATGGGATTTGGCTGCTGAGAAGAGATAAAGTTAAAGGTGAAAGTTAAAGATCTGTATTTAAGCAGCAACAGGTCCATGGTGTGGATCTGGGCACCCAAATTGGCTGGTGTGCAAAGGCAGAACTAACCCTAAAAAGCTAAGACTGGAGGGCAATAAAGGAATGGTCAGGACAAAAACAACACAAAGAAATGCCAGACAGAACAATTTGAGGAGCATTTGGTGTAAGATGCCAGTGATTAATCCAGGAATGGATTAATTGGTGCCCTTAAGGTACCCCAAAATGACAAAGAGGAGGTCCTTCACAAATTCAAACATCAACAAAGAGATGTTAAAATGCCCCTCACCACTGAAGGGAAATGTTCAAAAACAAAGCCAAAATTCAACATTTCTGATCCGTAAGAAATTCCATTTTTCTTAGGAAGGAAAAATCGTTTTAGAGGGAAAAGTAGAATTTTTCAGAGCTGCTGTCAGGAGGGACAACTCCATTTCCTGCCCCAGCATACTCTTCCCTGATGAATTTTCAGACCTGAGCATCACAACCAGAACCTTCCCAAGACCTCCAACCTCTTCAGTGCTTCCCAGAGCTCTCATGTAAATTCCTTAGATATTAAGGGCCAAACTCTCCAGGCTTCCATCTTTCTTTACAGTGTCAACAAATTGAAAACCTCCAGTGCAAGTATTCAAAGAACAAGACTTTTCCAAGCAGTGAAAAGGCTTTATTTTTGCATTTATTCCACGGGAATTGTAACTGGGCCCTCATTCCAATCTCTGCTAAGTATTTCCTGCAACCAGGATTTTGTTTGAACCTCTTGTAAAACTGAATTCACCCCAGGGTTTGTCTATTAATGTTGTTCAGGCCTCTCAAAGGGTGGCATTTCCCTTTGGAATGTTCTTGGCAACTTTATCGTCCCCTTAACAGAATATTTGAATACCATGAAAAGGTAACATTCATTCAGGGTTGCAGTGATGGCTGAGAAGGGAAATGTTCATATGTGGCCTCCTACAAAGAAGAGCAGAACGAAAGAAATTGCTCTGTTTGACTTTGATTCAACCCTGAATCACGGCAGCCATAAATAGGGATAATCAAATATGGCTTTTGTTACTGGGCAGGACACGGAGAAGCTTTAAAAAAATTCTTCTTGCAGAGTTTAACAGGTGTTTTTTATGCTTTCTTTTCATCCAATATTTAGATTTGTTGCCAGACATGATGTAGAACAGGCCTCTCCCTCGAGCTAAAGAACTGAAACCTGAGCTCAAGGTTTGCAAGAGGATTTAACGGCACTAAAATTTGGGGGATCAAATATTCTTGATGTTGCTTCTTTTGGCCATATTCCCTTGTGCACATCATGTCTTCATCCAGGGCTTTAAATGAATATTTCATGCCTGGCTGATACATTTTCAGAGTTTTGCCCAAAAATCTTTCTCCTGTGTTGTTGTAAAGTACGTGTTTGGGGTTTTTTTTGTGTCGTACAAGGTGTCAGAAAGGTACCAGGATTAACTTTCATGTTTTATTAAAACTGTCTCCTGGCACATGTCAGAGGGAAAATGTGATACAGGAAAAGAGGTGTTGATGGAGATTTGTGGGTTTTCTATCTGGAATTTGTTGCTTTCGTTGATGTTTTGCAGGTCTACTGGTAAAGGTGGAACTCATCTCTTTCTAAATCATGTAGAAAATTAAGAATTCTGTCAGTTCTGGGTTCATAATGTCAGTCATCAAAAATACAACTGATGGTTCACCTCACTGAACTGGCAATGGATGGAATCCTATTGTCCTAAAGGGAGAAATCTGGAGAAAAGGAGAAATGGAGGAGCGACCTTCAGAGGAAGCAACAGACCTTCAAGAAAGACCAAAGAATCATGGAATGGTTAAGGTTGGAAAGACCTTTGAGATCATCAAGTTCAACCACCAACGCAGCACCACCACCATGTCCACCTCTAAATCACATCCTCAAGGGCAACATCTTTTAAATATCTCCAGGGATGGGGACTCCCACCACTGCCCTGGGCAGCCCTTCCAGTGTTTGAGGACCCTCTAATTGAAAAATTCTTCCTGATATCCAAGTTAAATCTCCCTTGCTGCAACCTGAGGCCATTTCTTTTCATCCTGTCCCTTGTTCCCCAGGAGCAGAGCTCGATCTCCCCCCAGCTCCCCCTTCCTATGAGGGAGTTGTGGAGAGTGAGAAGGTCCCCCCTGAGCCTCCTTTTCTCCAGGCTGAGCCCCCCCAGCTCCCTCAGCTGCTCCTGCTGCTCCCAGCTCCATTCCCTTCCCTGGACAAGTTCCAGCCCCTCAATGTGTTTATTTTTATGAGGGGCCCAAAATTGACCCCAGGATTTGAGGTGTGGCCTCACCAGTGCCCAGCACAGGGGGACAATCCCTGCCCTCATCCCACTGGCATGGAGTGTAGCCATATCCATGGAATATGGGCATCCCACCACAATCTTTGACAGTTCCATCCATTACAGGGTGCCAGCAGCTCCTTCCCAACCCACAACTGTCTTTTCCCCCTGATCTTTCACTGAAAGATCTTTCCTGATCTTTCACTTCCACATCCTCTCCATTCTTCCCAGTTTATTAATGTCTTTGTCAGGCAGGGTGATTCATCCCAGAGGAGGGAATCAGTCTGGGACTACAGAGATCAGAACAAAGTACCAGTGGTGTACCACTAGATGAACAGTGAATGGAACAAGAGCTGAGAAAAAAAATCAATAGGTTATTGAAATTGTAATTGGAGGGACTTATTTGTTTGTAATAATAATGGTATAAATCCAAAGGCCCAGCCTGAGGGAGGGGTATCAGACAGGAGGAAAACAGGGAAAATCAATGGTTGGTGTGCCTTGGTTCTGCAGTCAGGCATGACTGAGGTTCAGTCATAATCCTTTCCTCATAAATTAAGGATTTTATCTCTTCCCAAGAGTGTGAGGGATGAACTGGGTGGAGAGGGAGTCACAGCAGTGATGGAAGAGGGGATTTATGGATGAAATGGAGCAACATTGTTTAGTTTGGTTGGAAAAGGGAAGGAGGTTGCCTCTGCTAAAGGATAACAATCCCTTTGGGCCCTAAGGGGACATTTATCTTCAGATTGTGGGTGGGTTGGCCATGAGCTGGTGTTGAACCATCCGTGGCAGACAGAGGCAGAGGGGAAGCTGTGGGAATTCAGAGGTTATTCTACAGGCTGGGGACAGAGTGGCTGGAGAGCAGCCAGGCAGGAAGGGACCTGGGAATTTGGATTGACAGGAAGCTGAACAGGAGCCAGAGTGTGCCCAGGTGGCCAATGGATCCTGGCCTGGCTCAGGAACAGTGTGGCCAACAGGTCCAGGGAAGTGATTCCTCCCCTGGACTCAGCGCTGGTGAGGCCTCACCTCGAGTGCTGTGTCCAGTTCTGGGCCCTCAGTTCGGGAAGGACATGGAGGGGTTGGAATTAATGAAACATCAGGAATATCCTCCCAATGAACCCCAGGATCAAAGGCTGCAGGAGCTGTTGTTATTTTTTGGTTGTGCAAATGAGAGGAAAAAGCATTTCCAGCTAATGGCTCCATTCACACGAGGCCGAATGTTCAACTCAGAGCTGCAGGAAGCAGAATCTGCAGAATATTTTCCTGGAATCCCTATTTATGATGTTTTCCAGGGAAGGAGCCGCGATGGCACTCGGTTAATGGCAGTGATGACACTCAGTGCAGGTGTTTCTACTTAAATACTCATTAACACTCTAATTTTCCTCTTTTGGCATCAACAATATTTCCATCCTGTCATGGGCCTCCTCTGGGAGAGAAGGAATTGATTATTCCATTGTGGTTTCCAGTTCAATTGAGGAGAAACTGGACTTTCCTGCTCTTTGGAACCTGAGATAAAAATGATGCTCCAGAACTGGAGGATCCTGAATTCCATTAATTATTTTCCAGCCAGGGTTTCAAGTGAATAAAGACCATGGGATGTCTGCACAAAGCCTGACTGAGGGGAGACCTTCTGCCTCTCCTCAACTCCCTGGCAAGAGGTTGGATCCAGGTGAGAATCAGTTTATTGTCCCAAGTAACAAGAGACAAGATGAGAGAAAACGACCTGAAGTTGTGGCAGGGGAGATTTAGGTTGGATATTAGGGAAATTAGGTTGGTTATTAGGGAAAATTCGTGATGGAAAGAGTTGTAAAGGATTGGAATGGACTGCCCAGAGAAATGGTGGAGTCACCATCCCTGGAAGTGCTCAAAAAAACCTCTGGATGGAGCACTTGAGGACTTGGATTAGTGGAGAACTGGGTGGTGGGTTGATGGTTGGACTTGATGATCTTCAAGAGCTTTTCCAGCCTTAAAGATGTGATGATTCTTCCCTTGGATGAGGTGAGGAACCAAAATCTGAGCAGGGGGTAAATCCTAGAACAGAAATGTTTCCTTTTCTGCAGGAGGAGATGGTTTGACCACGAAATACCTGAGATGACTGTTCACAGTACCAATGTCTCTTCCAAAACATGCCATGCCCATGGCAGGGGGTTGGAATGAGATGATCTTTAAGGTCCCTTCCAACCCAAACCATTCTAGGATTCTATTATTCTAGGATTCCACGATTTTCTATCCAGAACAAAGTGTCCTTGCTTCTACCAACTTGATGAGTTGTGAGAGCTCACAGGAGTTG
The DNA here is from genome assembly GCF_003945725.1 of Corapipo altera. Classification (NCBI taxonomy): domain Eukaryota; kingdom Metazoa; phylum Chordata; class Aves; order Passeriformes; family Pipridae; genus Corapipo; species Corapipo altera. Next base: position 41,812 of record NW_020885032.1, read on the forward strand.
ATCTTGGTCTGAGACTTAATTATGGAGGTTAAATTCCTCCATCCAGCCCATGAAATATGGATTTTTCTTACTATTTCCTTACAGTTCTGTGTGTAAGAAAGGAAAGGAAGGAAGGAAGGAAGGAAGGAAGGAAGGAAGGAAGGAAGGAAGGAAAAAAGAGAGAAAGAAAGAGAGAAAGAAAGAAAGAGAAAGAAAGGAAAGAAAGAAAGAAAGAAAGAAAAAAGAAAGAAAGAAAAAGAATGAGGTGGAGCATGTATTTACTGCAATCCATCAGCTTCAGGTCCATGAAAGAAAATTCATCTTGAGCACATAAAAATAATATCTCAGGGTGTTGGAAAATAGTATTTTCAACGTTTCCAGGCTGTGTGTTTATTTGGGCCCTTGTTCAGAACTGCCCAGTCCCCAAAACAGCAGAGACAACAACAGAACAATCCCACCCCTTGTTCCAGTCCAGGATTTTCCTACTCTTGTATCTACTGGGGCAGATTTTTCCCTAATTGAGATTACCGGCGACTCCTTTCCCTGCTCATTCCGCATTCAGCCAGAGTTGCTTCCTTTCAAAACTCATTAGTGGCATTTATCCTCATTTAAATGAGGAGAAGCCACATAGGTATGATCTACAGATGGCACATTGTCTGTGGAGAATCGTTAAAACTTGGAGGAGATAAAACAAAACAAAAAAAAAAAAACAAGAAAGATATTTTACTGAGGAGATAAAAAACTCCCCCGGCAAATTATCTGTGGGAGAAAGGAAGGTAAAGTTCTGCTGGAAGGCAGGGCTGACTCTTGGGAAGGAGTCAGGCAACCTCTGAAGGACCAGAGGGGGAATGTGGAGAGAGAATTTCACCTCTCAGAATGACAAGAAGAGGAAAAAGCCAAACTTTAAAGGGAGTAAAAAGGTAGGAAACCAAAAGTTGAGCTGAGGAGCCAGGGAACAAGAGACCTGTGGGAAAGGAAGTCGTGCTCAAATAGCAAACTTATTTCTAAATGCGGATCTAAAAGTGTCCCCAGAGCTCAGATCCTACAGTTTTGGCCACATCCTGGATCAATGTCCAAGCAAAGCCAGGAGATGCACCAGCACATTCCCTTCTTCAGGCAGGGCCAAGGACTCTGGATCATTCTCCGAGGAATGTTATTCCATGACCAGACACCTCCTAATTTTCAGCATAAATACATTCCTGACGCATTTCTACCCATTTCTTCTGTCATTTTTGCCTTTCACACTGATGTTATTTTGCTTTTTTTGGGTGTTTAACCCCTTGGCTCTCCCTGAAGTTTATAAAGTGAATTAGTGGTTAATACACACCGGCAAAAAAGCACCAATGAATTTCACTGCAAGATTACCCACAATAACCTTTTCAGCCCTAAAATCTGGGTGTTTGTGCCCTGTGAGCTCCAGAGGAGCCATGGCAATATCCTGGCTGGAGATCAGCTCTCACAGGGGTCCTGAAAGGATTTGAGAATCTCTCCAAGGGGCGGCCAAGAATGTCCTGTAACATCCATGTTGTTTGATGTTTCCCTGTATCCGAATCATCCCACAGATTTTTGGCCTGTTTTCCCGTTGATATTTATTTTGCCCTTAGATTCAAGGCCACTAAATGTTCCTGTGGTAGCTTGCAATCTCTAATTTCTACAGCTTAAACACCAACCCAAACCCAGAACTGTACCAGCTCTACTCAGAAGAAAATTCACTTTATTCCAGCTGAAACCAGGACAACTTGCTCCCTGTTTGAATCTTCAGGGGTTTGTCAGGAAGTTAATTTATTGAGTTAATTTGGCTCCAGTTGTGGCAAAATAAACTAATTTAATAGAATTTTAGAATCCCAGAGTCATAGAACGGTTTGGGTTGGAAGGGACCTTCAGGATCATCCAGTTCCAACCCTCTGCCATGGGCAGGGACACCTCCCACTAGCCCAGGTTCCTCAAAACTCCATCAAATTTGACCTTGAACACTTCCAAAGGGGGTTGTTTTAGGTGAGATGTAAGAAATTCTTGACTCTGAGAGTGATGAAGCACTGGAAAAGCATTCCCAGAGAAGCTGTAGATTCCTCCATCCTGTAGGATGAAGTAACTCAGAGACACTGAATCCCTGCCACCACTTTCCCCTGTGTTGAGTAGAACTTTTCAGTTTGGCAGCAGAGCTGAGGCTGCTGCAGCATTTTCTCTAGAAATGGTCACTTTTCAAAGCTTTAAAAATGTCCAGGAGCATTTACAGCAGCCTGGAATAAAACAGAAAACTACTGGTCAGCTTTATGGTGTCCCCCTGGGCAGAGAAGACAAAGAAAAGCATCTTGCAGTTCAGAGGGATCTGTAAAATGAGTTCTTGAGCCAAACAATGGCTGTGCTCTGTCAGGAAGTGATAAAACCCCTCTACTTTCACCTCAGTGACTCGTTTAGAAAGACAAGGAGACACTGGAGAGGGTCCAGCAGAGGCCACAAAGATGATGAGGGATCTGGATGTTCTCCTCTGGTGAGGAGAGACTGCAGGAGATGGACCTGGTTAGGTTGGAGAAAAGGACACTGGGAGGGGATCTCATCAATCCACCCAAATATATCCAAGAGGTGGCAAGAGGAGGGTGACAGACCAATTTTGGTGGTGCTCAGGGACAGGACAAGGAGTAATGACCATAAACTAAAACACAAGAAGTCCCACCTCAACATGAGGAAGAAGTTCTCTCCATGGAGGGAGGCAGAGCACTGGAACAGCTGCCCAGGGAGGGTGTGGATTCTCCCTCTCTGGAGATATTCCAAACCCACCTGGACACTTCCCTGTGTCACTTGCTCTGGGTGACCCTTGCTTGGCAGAGGGGTTGGACTGGATGATCTCCAGAGGTCCCTTCCAACCCTAAATATCCTGTGATTCTGTGGTTTCAGTCAACCTGACAAATGCACTGGGTACTGTTCAACTCCTCTGGGATTCTGCTTGTGCTTTAATTCCCAGGTTTTCCTGAAGAATCCTCCTCACACCAACCCCTGGATGCCAACAATTCCTCGGTATTCCTGTCTGCTCTCCATGATTTACTCCCTGTGATTTATATTCTCCCGCTGTTCAGCTGCAAGTCCCTGTTATCTCTTCCATTGTTTTCAAGAACATTTTTTCAATGCAGAATAAGCAGAGGATCATCTTCCACTACGGTGGAATCATTCCAGTTGGACTCATTCCAGGCTGGATGGGGCTCTGAGCAACCTGATCTAGTTCAAGGTGTCCCTGTGAAAAGTGGAGAATAAGATGATCTTTAATGTCCCTTCCAACCCAAACCATTCTATGTATCCATGATTCCAGCCTTCAGGAACATCCCCATTCCCAACATCTGCCTGAGGAAGCTGGGAAGTGTGAGTAGGAGCTGCCTTCTCACCCTAATTTAAAGAAAATTGCAATATATCTGTATTAATGGATGTAGTTTTCCTGATTCCAGGTGAGCAGTGGTGCAGGAACACCCAGCTGGAGCAGAAGGAATTACAGACTGAAGAGCTGTTGCATCCTGGTTATTCATTGTCCAGTGAACATTGTTAAGCATTTCCCAAATTCCTGCAGTGTATTAGTGGATTGTTTTTAAGTCTCCCACATTTTTATAGGGATAAATGAGAGAACTGAGGCAGAGAGAGGTTTAGAAAAAGCTTCAAAAGTGATACATGGAAAAATAAAGAAAAAATCAATTGTTCTGACCCATTATGCTACTGCAGGAAAAAGAGCATTTTTCTGTTTGGTTTTGTGAGTTTACAGATTCTTCCCCTTCTCGTTCTGGGATTTCCATCAGGTTTTCCAGCTCTGGAATCTCTGATCGTGGCAGCTCCTAACTCAACCATGAGGCTGCTTTGAAACCCAAGGGATGTTCCTGCTGCTGCTCCTCAGCCTGATCATCCAGGCAGCCTCTTTACCTCATTCTGCTTCATTTGGCTACACATTTTCCATCTATTTTCTCCAGACATCCTTTAAAACCCCCCAGATTTTTGAGTAATCCCACATCTCCAACAATTAGAGCTTCTAAAAGATCCATGTGGATCTCTTGGGGCTGGCAATTAACAGGTATAAAACCCATCTGAACAGACACCAAAGCATATGGAGTGGCAGAGAAAGAAGGGTTTGTGTCCAGGGAAATCTGGTGATCAGGGAAATTTTCATGACATGAAGAAAGGCCAAAGAGAAAGACAAGATCTCTCCACGCCTTGTGAGGTCATTTTTTTGCAGCAGAATTCTGAGAAAGAAGGTTTCTGTGCAGTGAAGTAATTTTACTCTCTTTTGTAACTAATAATCAGCTGTAACCAGCAATCAACCTCCTCATCCTCTGCCACTCACTCTGCCCACATGCAGCTGGAACATTAACTCCAGCTTCTAGCTTTTTTGAGAGGTGAAAGCAGCCAGAGAGAATTTGGGAAGAAACTCTAGAAGAGGTTTTATAATTAGGGGAGAGAAGTTCTCAGTGTTAGAAGCAGGCTGCGCCTTTCAAATCTGTTCATAATTAAGTTGTTAAAGTATGAAATGTATGTTGTGATAGGAAAAGCTTCAGCCAGCTGTTTGCAAAACCAGGCCCTGGGAATTACCAGCCACAAACACTCAAAAATTGGGAGCCAAGGGTTAAAAATGAGAGGAATTAAAAATGCAGTATGAATTCATTTATTAAGGATTGTAGGACGTGCTGTTTTCATGGAATTCTGTGCCTGGAGGACACCAAGGGAAGGCAAGTCAAGCAGTTCTTCCTTCAGTCCCCAAATACTTTCATTTGGGGCTGTCACTGACGTGGCAAAAGGTCTGTCAGCAGAAATCACAGCCCTTGGGATACAATGGCAAAAGCCAGGCCTGTGATCCCACAAATTGCAATTGGATCCTGACCATGGAAAGATCTCAAAGCTAAAATATGTCTTAGGTGCCATTTTTAGGAAAAATTAGTAACCAGTTCAATTTTTCCAGAGAATTCCTAAGCCTTTTAGAGCACCAAAGGTAACCTGAGAAGAACATCCAGTGGGGATTCAGAACGTGAGGGAATATTTTCCCTCAGAGGTTCAGATGTAGGAATCTCTATTTAGGTAAAATCATATTGATAATTTGTGATTTAAAGGTTACAAATGGAATAACGCAATGGTTTGGCTTGGAAGGGACCTTGAAAGTCAAGTAGTTCCTCACCCTGCCCTGGGCAGGGACACCTCCCACTAGGCCAGGATGTCAGAGCCCCATCCAGCTCCAACATGGAACAATAATTGTGTTTCCTGCCTTGCTGCTGCAGGAACAAAGCAAGTTTAATCAAAGATTATGGCCACTTTTATTGAAAATTCATTCCACTCAATTCCATCTGTAATTAGTGAGATAAGGGAGATGGGATTTGGCAGGGAGACACAAAATCTCGGTCCAATAACTCTGCCACTCAGGGGGAGGAGATGCCGTCACCTCCTTGGCTAAGAACCGAGTCTTACTGTGAGCCATTTTTAGACTCGGCTTTGAGGATTCCTATGCTGCCCTAAAGCCACTGGGAGAGGCTGGAAGGCAGGATGTTCATCCCCCATCTCCAACCCGGCACTGCTGTGAGATTTTGATAAGGAAATTTGCTGGAGAGGAAATAAAACCGTCCAGTTCTGCTTTTTTCCCGTTCCTCGTGTCCAGGCGACACAACTTCATTTACAAACCAGGACTAAGTACTTCCAGATTTCCAATTAAACCTTTCCACTGCTGGGAACACTCAAGGTGGAGTCTCTTGAAAGGCTCCATCTTATGAAGCTTTCCCCTCTCAAATAAGATATTTATCCAGGCACTTTTTCCTCACTGGCCAAAATGTGCTTTACACTTCTGGGGCTGCAGAAGTCAATTGAGGCACCCAAGGACTGGACAGTGTAGTTTGGGGTGTTCAGTGGGGTTGGTGACAAGGTTGGCACCGGAAGTCTTGGGCACTGGGATGGTTCAAGCTCACCTGTCTTGTCCTGACAACTCAAAGGCAGCAACAAACCACAAACGCCACCAACGTTTCCTGTGAGACACCACCTGGAGCACCAAACACAGCTCTGGGGTCACCAGAGTGAGAAGGGTGTGGAGCTGCTGGACAAGTCCAGAGGAGGCCACAAAGATGCTCCAAGGACTGGAGCCCCTCTGCTCTGGAGCCAGGCTGGGAGAGCTGGGGGGATTCACCTGGGGAAGAGAAGGCTCCAGGGAGACCTGAGAGCCCCTTCCAGGGCCTAAAGGGGCTCCAGGAGAGCTGGAGAGGGACTTGGAACAAGGGATGGAGGGACAGGACAAGGGGGAATGGCTTCCCACTGCCAGAGAGCAGAGTTGGATGGGATATTGGGAAGGAATTCCTGGCTGTGAGGATGATGAGATCCTGGCACAGGTTGTCCAGAGAAGCTGTGGCTGCTCCTGGATCCCTGGAAGTGTCCAAGGCCAGGTTGGGCAGAGCAATCTGGGCTAGTGGAAGGTACCCCTGCCCATGGCAGGAGTTGGAACTGGATGATCTTTGAGATCCCTTCCAAACCAAACCACACTTTGTTCCTATGATTCCATAATTCCCTGGTGGGGGCCACCACTGCACACTCTCATCTCTGGAGTAAAAATAAGCTTCATCCCAAACCCTCACCACTGCCAAACCTTCCATCGGTGGAGGTGCTGGTCAGACAAACCTTCCCATCAGCAACCTGGTATTAAAAACATCACCCAGGCCTGAAGAACCTTTGTTAGTGGTTGGGATCTGCTGTTGGTGATGCCTACAGGCAACAACAAACTCAAAGATGGTCCAGGCCCCATCCATAGAAAAATATTTTCCACCCTGGCAAAATGACAGCATTTAGGTGGATTTTTTAATCTGGTTTTTGGGGGTTTTTTTTGTGCAGTCCTTGAAAGAATTTCCTGGGCCTGCTTAGCTCTTCCCACCAGTTGTATCAGGGCATAACCCTTTGGAATTTATCCTTTGTTTGCACAATGTCCCACCAGCACCTGAGCAGAGCAGGAGGCCAGAGAGGTAACACAACACCACCCCCTGCTCTGCCTTTTCTCAACCTTGTCTGAGCTGGAAAATTTGCAATAAAGCTACTGGATTATCCGATTTTAAGTGTGTTTGCAGAGGCACCTTCAGTCTAAAGATCTTGGCACAGCTCCTGAATCCAGGCTTCCTTGAGGAACATCAAATTATTGACTAAGCATAAAAGCTGTTAAACCTTTCAGACCCTGTTTGGTTGTTGCCTTGATGTTCTCCTGTGATTCGGTTTTTATGGGCAAATGCACAGGCAGAGTGAACTCCTGGTGATAATTCCAAGTGGGAAAACAGACTGAGACGGACTCGGAATGTTTCATAAAAGGAGTGTGTGGAAATGGGACATCATCTGCTGACTGCACAAGTAATTAAATACCCAGAAAAGATGGAACTCTCTCCAACACTGATCACAATTATCCATTGTTCTGCTCGGGGTTTGATGAGTGTTTAGACTAAAAGCCTGTCTGAGATTTTAACTGGAGTGCTGTGAGTGACAGCCAGGTAATGAAATGCAGTGATTTAATATCCTCAAAGTTCCTGTTCCCAGAATGAGCCCAAAAGTACTCTGTGTTTTTTTACAGCCCTGAACAATGGAATCCAAAATATTGGGTTACCCCTTTATTCCTCTCTCTTTCATTCCTCTGCCTTAATGAACTCTGAAGTCATGATCAGGCTTGGCCAGGAAGGCAAATATTCATTTTAGGATATCAGAGCAAATTCTTTGTCTCTTGAAAGGATCTTATGAACAGATTTTTTTTCTTTGGCCTCTCAAATAAGATATTTAATTTCACATATTTGTGAGGTCTCAATATTTGAAGCAGAGCTGCAAACACCTTCAGAGGAGGTTTCATCCCTGTACCTTAAATGCCAAGTTTATAAGATAAATCACCCTCTGGAAGTGCCTGTTTCTCCCCACCAACTGCAGAAGGAGCCTAAACCCTTATCTAGAACGAGTCATCTAATTTAGAGTTGTTAATTTAACTAAGGTGGTGTAATTTTTAAAGCCCTGAACGATGGAATCCAAAATATTGAGTTACCCCTTTATTCCTCTCTCTTTCATTCGTCTGCCTTAATGAACTCTGAAGTCATGAGCAGGCTCGGCCAGGAAGGTAAATATTCATTTTAGAATATCAAACTCTTTATCTCTTGAAAGGTTCCATCTTATGAAGCTTTCCCCTCTCATATAAGATATTTAATTTCATATATTTGTGAGGTCTCAATGTTTAAAACAGAGCTACAAAGGCCTTCAGAGGAGGGTTCATCCCTGTACCTTAAATGCCAAGTTTATAAGATAAATCACCCTCTGGAAATGCCTGTTTCTCCCCACCAATTACAAGAGGGGCCTAAAAGTTTATTTAGACCAAGTCATTTATTTAGAGTTGTTAATTTAACCAATGTGATGTAATTTTACCCACATTTTAAACATTTATCCTGTTTGATATTGGAGTTTTTCTAACCTTGTTTCCAGCCCTTGGCTGTTGTTCCACGTCTCTCTGTTGGATTAAAGAGCTGTTAGTAATTGTTTTGGTGTTTTTTTTGTTCCTTTTGAAAGGCTTTATTCACCTAATCAAGTCACTCTCACTTATTTTGTTCAGCTAAACAGATGGAACAGGCTCTGCATAAAATCAGGAATAAACAGGAACAGCAATTTGAAAGCAAAGATTTCCCCCAGTTTTGAGAGGTCAGCTTTAGATGATACAAAGTTCTCCATTTTCTCCCTATTCTCCCAATAAATGAGGGTTCTGGAATAAAAATAAGGGGTTCTGGAAGGATCTGAGTGTTGGTGGGATGTCTTTCTACTTGTTTTCTTAAAGTTGCAGTTGCTGGAAGTGGATTAAGAATAAGGAAAAATATCGGAAAAAAAATTTCCAGTGCAAATTTTCCACATCCCTGTCTAACAATTGGATTGACAGGATCGATGCAGAGCAGGAAAACTTTGAAATAGGGATGGTGAAGGGCTGCAAATTAACTCCATTTTTATGGGACACGGAACAGGGGGGTAATATCCTTACCTGTCAATCAGTGCAATCATCTGGAAGGCTTGAATAAAACCCCAAAAAAACAACTATTCACAAAGATAGAAGACTCCAAGTGGTCATTAAGTGACCTGTGTAGGTGCAAGGATAAGAGGAACCTCATGAGAGAAACTTTAAAACAAAGTGGTTTTGATGAGGAGGAGGTATTTGAAGTGAACCACATTTGTTTGTGTTTGGGGGCCTGCACAAGGCACATGTGGTTTTGCAAATTGTCATTTTCCACTTAGCGACAGAAAAAGCTGGAAGAGAAAAGGCTGGAACATTGTTTTGGTGCCAGGACTCCAGGCTGGTGATTTCTGACAGCTCAATGTTCATTTGGCTGAATCCCTGTAATTGGTGTTTAACAACCCGAATGGTTGTCCTGGGGGAGGAAGTCACCCCATTAACTCAGTGTTTTCCCAAATCAGTTGTACTCATTCGTTCAGGATATGGATTTTGCTCCAGCCCTTCTCCCAGAGCCCTCCGAGCTTGTGGGTAAATCAGCTGAGCTTTTACAGAATCCTCCTTGCTTGGAAAACAACCCCCCAGTTACGTCTCCCCAGAGACAGGAACGTTCTTGCCATCAACGTGTTCTGCACCCAAATTTTGTCAGCAGCTGACAGAGAGCCCAAAACACCCTGCAATTAAAGTCCTCTGCTTAAAATCTGTTAAAGAATTCCCTTCTTCACTGGAAAATTTGAAATAACAAGGCTGGGAACAGAAAAAGGACCCAAGACACCTCTGTGACCTCCTCAGCATCAACCCACAAGGATCTACACTTCCCACTCGACCATTCCAGGTCTATAAGATGTTTTTTTTCTCTTTCCCACATCAAAACAGAAGTTTAAATTTCTTTTTTTTTTTTTTTTTCCAAATGGAAACCTTCAAATGCCTGAGTGACACTCAAAGTTTAAAACCAAGATAGAAAGCAGTGGGTTTAAATAGAGGTCAATTATTTATTACTCATTCCCCACTGGTGGGATCTTTATGGCTCAGTGGACTGTGCTGTCATATTACTTCACATTACTTTAGATATTAGGAATGAATTCTTCCCTATGAGGGTGGGGAGGCCCTGGCACAGGTTGCCCAGAGAAGCTGTGGCTGCTCCATCCCTGGAAGTGTCCAAGGCCAGGTTGGAGCAACCTGGGACAGTGGAAGGTGTCTCTGCCCATGGAAGGGATTTGGAACGAGATGATCTTTAAGATGACTTCCAACCCAAACCATTTCATGATTCTGTGTTTTCTGCTCACACTGGGACTCAAAAATGCCCCCCAGTTCTTACCACTGTCCTCATGATTTACTCCTCTGAGGTTTTAATCTGAATTTCCCTGTTTTCCTGGTAAACTGCTCAGCTCCATCAAGTTGACTCAGAGCCGCTGACAGGTGGGTTATTTTTCAACAACTCCAGCTTTCTAAATGCCAACCCTTTCCACCAGAGACCCAAGAAACACATTCTGGCAGGTAAATAGGCACTTGATTGACACTGTGATGTAATTTAAACACGGATATATTACTTTGTGATTCTCCAAACTCTATATTTTTCCATGTAACTTTCTGCAAGTATCTCTTCGTGCCACCAAGTCTTGACAGAAGGATTTGCTGAGAGATGTGGGAAAAGGTCTCACAGAGAAACTTCAAATTCACTTGCCTGAAAATTTGACTAAATAAATAATCTACCAATTTGGAAATGATTGTGTTTGATGGATTCTGTCATGAGCAGCTTGGCGACAACAGATAAGGGTTAATTGTTCTGTTTCCTCCAGCGTGATGATGGGAGGTCATCAGGAGGAAGAATCAGAAAGAACAAAACCAGTTTTTTATAAAAGCCGGTTTTTTATTTGTTTGGTCAAAGGTTGGACTTGGTCTTGGAGGTCTTTTCCAACCTTCGTGATTCTCTGATTCAAAGTGCAGTTAAGTTGTCCCAGGATATGATGGATGGAGTTCATGGAATAAATGGAGAACTCCTGGAAGATAAATCCACCGAAGGCTGGTAGGACACAGACAACACCTCTGGAAGTCCCAAGGATAAAAATGACTGAACAGTGGGACACCAGAGTGAAAAACAGTCCTCCTGTGCTTTCCCTGTATTTATTCTCTTTCCATGCCTGGACTCTTGGGTTTGGACACTCAGAAGCAGAAGAGCAGCTCAGTGGCCCTTTAGTTGACAAAATATTGTTGGTTTTATGCTTTGTAGTGTGTAAGGGACATAAATGAAGCTGCACAGAAACTGTGTGACAGAAGAGAAACAAAGTGAAGAAGAGAAAGGAGAGGGAAGAACATGAGCAGAAGATCTATCTACACCAGAGAGGTCAGCAAATTTCCTAGATGCTTGTTCATCCTGATCCTTCTACATCCATGGGATGTTTGACTCTGGAACTGGATCCAGGTCACAGCCCTGCCAGTGTATCACTGGTGCCTGAGCAGGAAATGCTGAGACCCTGAAGTGTGAGAGCTCATCATTCCCTTTACACCTCCCTCCTCACGTGCCTCTTTCTCTGGATCTGCTATTCCCAGGCCTGAAGGAAACAACTGACTCCTGGAGGTCCACTTTGAACACTAACAGGAGCTACAGAGTCAATGGGAAGGATACCCAGAGATCTATCTGCTCCCCAAACTCCTGCTGCCCCAAAGGCAGTTCTCCAGCAGGGAAAAATTGACCTACAAGTCAGAAAACCAGCCTTTTATTCCCATTCCCAGGTTTATTGCTCTCAGCAGCTCTGCACAAATCCTGTCTTTCATCCACATCTCCATGTTTTACCTTCGCCATTACTCTTCTTCCCTGAATTTTCAGCCCTTCATGACCAGCTTTTCACTGGTCAGAGCATCCCTGGGAATGAGAAGGGCCAATCTGGTCTAGTGGGAGGTGTCCCCACCCATGGCATGGGGATTGGGATTTTTTAGGTCCATTCCATGATCTTTAAGGTCCATTACAACCCCTTAACATTCTATGATTCTGTCATTCTCCAAACCAGTTCCAATTTAGCCTGTTAAAGGAAAAAGAAGATGATTCCCACCAATGGGCCTGCAGAAAAGCAATATTTAGGACACACTCCAACACTGGGAAGTGCTCAGGTGCTCAGCAGATGTCACAGGAGTCACATGGATCAGGGAACTCTCCTCCCAGGTCCTTGAAGGTGAACAGCTCACCCAGACTGGGGATGACTCCCCGTGTTCCTCCTGCGCTGGTGACACCTCCCATCAACCAGGAGTGGAAACCCTTTGTTGGCCAAGGTATCTGTTCTCACTCCCCAAGCAGAAGGAGGAATTAAAAAATAGCAAAACTGACATTCTCAAGCACCTGGTGGGATTTTTTTGGGCTGTCCTGCACAGGACCAGGAGTTGGACTTGGATGATCTTTGCAGGTCCCTTCCAGCTCAGGATATTTAATGATCCTATGATATTAAAATGTGAGGTTGCAAGTTCTTGTCCCCATCCCCCCACTCTGGACTATCTTGTGGCCACAGAAACTTTAACCTGGACACCTGAAGCACTTCTGCCGATGGTGACCCTGTGTTGGGGTCAATATGTGGGCACCACGTGGCTACTGGGGCTGGGGGACAACGAGTTCTGCTGAAGAGGGTGGTGCTACTGCCCAAGGTGACCCATGTGGCTTCAGGTTGAGGTTTCTGTTTCCTTGAGAAGGGAGGAGATCCCTTGTAATTACAATCATGGAATCATGGAATCATTTAGGTTCAAAAAGACCTCTAAGATCAGTGAGTCCAATCATTAAGGCCACCACCAACCCATGTCCCCAAGTGCCACATCTACACAACTTTTAAATCCCTCCAGGGATAAGGACTCCACCACTGCCTTGTTCCAGTGCCTGAAAACTCTTTTAGTGAAGAAATTTTTTCCTAATATGCAACCTAAATTTCCCCTAGTGTAACTTGAAGCCATTCCCTCTGTCCCATCAGTTGTTACCTGGGAGAAGAGACTGACTCCCATCTGGCTACAACCTCCTGTCAGGTTGTTCTAGAAAGTGAGAAGTTCTTTCCAAATTACCACAGAGCATCTCTTTCTCCATCAAAATCCTTTTTCACTTCTTTGGTTTTGCTGGATTTTGCTCCCCCAGCCTTATTGATCTACTGGAAACCCTGACACTGCAGCTCCATCTGGGTCCTCAGGAGCAGAAAGTAGCTGGAGATGGGACTAATCCTTCTACCAGAGGGCTGAACCATGGAAAAAGCAGTGGATAAGCTATAGTTTGGAAAGATTTGCTCCAGGAACTTGGTGGCTGCTGCTCCAGGTCAGTGGTCAGGACACATGGGCTTTCTTCCCAGCACTAATGTAGCACATGGTGTCGAGCGAGCTCCAGGATCAGTTATCCCGGAAAACATAGGCCTGATAGGAATTTGAAATCATTACCCCAGAAAATGCAACCCTGGTAGGAATTGAAATCATTTTAAATTAGAGCAAGAAGGTTTTTTCCCTCATATTTGTTTAAAAATGTGTTCCCACATCAGCTTCCTAAAGAAGTGAGGTTTTCTCTTATTTATCTGAGCCTTATATTTGTCCGTCATTACCTAAAATTCCTTGAAACCCAGTGAGCAGTTCTGAGCAAATTCGACAGCATCAGAGATGCTAAACATAGAAATCCCTGGATGTTTTAAAAGAGAAAAGGGACAACTGAATTTCGACCCTCACAAAAGCAAACAGTTTAAAGCAAAATCTTTATTACCCATCAGAGAGTCCAGAAAAGAAATGAGCAAAGACATCTCAGATGAGCAGTTCTACAAAAACTGAGCTGGGGAAGGGTCTGGAGAACCAGGAGAGGTTGAGGGAGCTGGGAGGGCTCAGCCTGGAGAAAAGGAAGCTCAGGGAGGACTTTCTCACTCTCTGCAAATCCCTGACAGGAGGTTGCACAAGTTGGGGTCTCTTCTCCAGGTAACAAGTGTCAGGATGAGAGGAAAAGGCCTCAAGTTGCATCAGGGGAGGTTTAGTTTGGATATTAAGAAAATTCTATTCACCAAAATCCCTGGAACAGGCTTTTCCAACTTCAGCAATTCTGATTCTACTGCTTACAGTAACTTTTTCAACCTTTG
>NW_020885032.1:55828-70772 GCF_003945725.1 Corapipo altera
GTGTCCTTCACATGGGAATAAAGAACTTCGGGGTGGTTATTCAGTGGCTGGCCAGTGTTAGAGATTCCTTGGACTTTGCTCCTAAATTCAAGGTGAAGACAGGAAACTATTTTCCATGGCTCTTGAAAGACATGTCCTATGAAGATCTGAGGCCAGGAATCTGCAGTCATTTCAGTTTAAATAACCTGACATGACAAGAGGATTTTCAGAAAGTCCTCATTCCAGGTGCAGGACACTCCACCTTCTTTAAGATAGTTTTGCTTTTCTAACACCGTCCTCGAGGTCATCCAGGAATTGTTTGATCCTGTGGATAAAATCCCCTCTCTCTTTTTATTCTGAGGATCAGAAGAGAAAGGTCTGAAACATTTATGACCTGCCTCTAGTCCTGCACTTCCAGGACACAGAACCAGCTCTCCACAAGAGCAGTCAAAGTTCATCTTCTTCCAGTACACATTTTTTGCTGCCAGTTTAATATCCAGGAGGTTTACTGGCATCAACATTGGTTTGTATTATCCCAGAGTTCCAAGGTGCTTTCTGCCCTAATTTAGAAACTGCCAATGATTAATTATACTCGAGAACTGTTGCAAGAATTCTATCCATCAATTATATTTAATATTAAAAAGAAACTTGAATCAGGTCTCTTTGAGTTTATCCAGTTCTGTTACACCTTCACTGGCTGAGCTGAACAGTCTGCTCTTGATGCAAAGCTTCACAGACTGTGATCAAAGGATTTCTTGACCTTCCCTCTGATAATCAGGCTCTGTTCATTCCATTTAAAGCCAAATCCAGTCCTTTAATGACTCTCATTGCCTTTCTCTGAACTGTCTCCAATTTATCAACTTCTTTCCCCTCTACCACAGGCCATAATCTCAGCAGTGACAAAATCAGGATTAACACAACCTTGGCCTAACTCAGGAGCCGTGTTTATGCCTCAAGGAATCCCATTAGCCCTTCTTGGCTTCTGCAGTGAAGTAGGAGCTCATATTTGGCTGATTATCTGCCACGAGCCTTTCTCTGCTTTGTGCAAGCCCTATAAAAAAAAAAATCAATCCACTCTATATGGTAATTTGTAGGATGGATCAACACCTGATGGATGACTGAGCTGCTTTATTTGCTCTCAGACCTGTGCAGAGTTTTGACCTCGTTGAAATACACACCGTTTGTCTGATCACAGTTTACTAAATGATCCATGTGTCACCACACAGACAATCCCATCCTTCTTACTTAGTCCCCTGCAAGCCCAGTGACATCTATAAAATTTGAGAGTTATATTTTATTCCCGTCCACTGAGTGGGGGGGGGGGGAAATGTTGGACAGCGAGGGGCCCAAACCTGATCTTTTCAGAAGTCCATTATAAATAATTATTTGGGACTGGCCTGACAGATCCTACATTATCTTAGGGAAGAGCAGTTGCACAGAGGATTTATTATTTCTTGATCTACAGAGGGAGAAAACAGCAAATCTGTTTTCTGCTGAGATGCTCCAAGGCAAAACAGGGAGAGAAAGAGTCTGTTTTCCTCTCAAATCCAGAGAGACACAAGCTGGTTAAAAAAGAGCTTCAAGCTGGTTAAATAAGAGCTTCAAATGCACCATGACATCACCTCCACCAAGAAGATATAATGACACAGGAGCACTGAGTTGGAGACAAGAGCCCTCAAGGACTGACAAGAGTGAGGTGGGAGATGCTTTCAAGGAATATCTGTTGGTCTTACCCCTCTTCCTGCTCAGATCTTCTATTTTTCTGCTCCTTTTGCTCCCAGATCTGCTCCCCAAGGACTGGGACACTGGTGGAGAAGGGACTTCATGGAATCATGGAATATCCTGAGTGTGAAGGGACCATTAAGGTTCATAAATCCAACTCCTGGCCCTGCACAGGACACCTCAAGAATCCCATTCTTGTCCCTGAGCTCTGGCAGGTTTGGGGCTGTACCCACTGCCCTGGGGAGCCTGGTCAGTGCCCAGCCACGCTCTGGGGGAAGAACCTTTTCCTGGGATCCAACTTAACCCTCCCCTGGAGCAACCTCGTGCCATTCCCTTGGCTCCACATCACTACAGGTGATCCGATCTGGATCCAATAATGTACAAATGGAGCCATGAGACAACGAAGAAATCTGTGGAATTGTAATAAAAATTCTCTCAAAATGAGCATCACAAATTCAAAGAGTGCATTCAGTGTCCAGAAAAACCAATGAACCAAAAAAAAAAAGTGGAAACCAATCCTAAACCTACACTGTCACTACTCAGGACATTTCAGATGTGTTAAGACCATTCTAATCCTTTCTTGACTTAAAATAACACTCACAGGAATGAAGAGAACTAGAACCTGGATATTGACATGTTTGATTGCACTGAAAGAACTGTCTATCTGGACTTCTAGATGAGAGATAATGTTACCACCCGAAGAAAACTCCTAAAAACCAAAACACAAGCACCTGAGCCAACAGTGTTGCCCACTGGATAACAAAAAAATTTCCAGAATACCCCCCATTTGTTGAGAACACAGACTCAAACTGCACCAGGGGAGGGTCAGGTTGGACATTGGGAAGAAATTCTTCATGGAAGGGGTTGTCAGGCATTGGAAGGGGCTTCCCGGGGAGGTTTGGAGTCCCCATTCATGGAGGTGTCCGAGGAAGGACTGGACATGGCACTCAGTGCTCTGGGCTGAGGGACAAGGTGGGGGATTCTGTGTATAAATATTTAGAATTTAAGAACATTCATGGCAACTGAATAATATCAAAGTTTGATTTCTTTTCCCCCCAGCTTTCCCTTCTAGATCTAGGTTGAAACTGATAAAGAGAATAAAAGAATCATTATTAATCTTACTGGTTGAGCCCTCACACGGGGAGCTCTCAGCTCTGTGCACACCTTTTCCTATAACAGGGTAACACTTCTGATTCAACTTGGACTCACAAAGATGTTTTGCACAGAAACTGGCCCTTTGAACAGCAGCAGAGAAGTTGATCCCAGAATCACTGAGGTTGGAAAAGACCTCCAAGATCACCAAGTCCAACCTTTGACCCATCACCAGGTATCACAGGTGATGATGTCAACCAGACCAGGGCACCGAGTGCCACGTCCAGGCCTTCCTTGGGCACCTCCAGAGATGGGGACTCCAAACCTCCCTGGGCAGCCCCTTCCAATGCCTGACCACCCTTTCCATGGAGGAATTCCTCCTGATGTCCAGCCTGACCCTCCCTCGGCACAGTTTGAGGCAGTTTCCTCTTGTCCTCTCCCTTGTTTCCTGGGAGAAGAGACCGACCCCCACCTTGTTCCAACCTCCTTTCAGGGAGTTGTAGAGAGCAATAAAGTCTCCCCTGAGCCTCTCCAGGGAATGATGATGTTTTTGGGAAAAGGACTGTCAGACAGAACCCCCCACACTACCAACAACTCCAGAGACAAATGCCACCTTAGATAACCCTGAGTCAGATATCAAGTCTGCCTTTAAAAGCAAACAGAAGCCTATGAAGGAGGAGGAACACACCAGAGACAGGAAGCAGTAGGAAATTATCCCACTTCTCCCAATTTTCCATTAATTGTGACATCATTTGGATGACCTGGGGGGCTACAACCCCTTTATTTATCACAGCAGAGAGCTGGGAATCAGTGCCCTTATTGTTTTGGGTGCATAATAAGAATTTATAAATGAGTTTATATGATCAGCTAATAAAGAGATAGACCCTGCCATCAAGAAATTATTAACTAAGACCTACTTTAATTAAAAGTATTATTAATCCAGCTGAGCAATATTTAAGGCACAATGTGCAGGAAAACACTCAGAATAGTTTATTAACCACTTGTTCTGTTTTTCTCCCTGTTTTTCAGGTATTATCCGTATGGATAAAAGCATTTCCCAGAGGTACAACCATATCCACATGAAAAGTGCTGCCACTTCATCTCTGTAGAGTGCCAAGGCCATTTTCAGAGTTCAGAACTCAAGCCACCCCGTTGCTGTGGGGTTTTGAAAAACCTGGCACAAAATTCATCCTTTTACATTTGAAAACAAGCAGCAAAGTTCATTCAGAACATTCAGAGTCTGCACATCCAAGTTAATTTATATAGAATTAGGATGCCGATTTAAAGTAGAAAAAAAAATCCCCACTGTTAATTTTGTTAATTAAGACACTTTGTGGCTTCTGCTGTTCCAGAGTAAACAAGGCGTGTGACAAAGGAGGCTCTGAAGTGGATTTAACTCACTTGAAACAGCTTTAATACATATTCAGAGGAGAAACTGGTAAAGATGATCAACTCAGTGGCCTTCTAGGATGGAGTGACATCAGTGGACAGGGGAAGGGCCACAGATGTCATTCATCTGGACTTCTGTAAAACCTTTGACATGGTCCCCCCCGACATCCTTCTCTCTAAACTGGAGAGAGATGGATTTGAGGGATGCATTTGGTGGATGAGGAATTGATTGGATGTCCACATCCAGAGGGTGATGGTCAATGTCTCAGAGTCCTGATGGACATCGGTGAGCAGTGGTGTCCCTCAGGGGTTTGCCTTGGGACCGTTGTAATTTAATATCTTCGTTAATCACACAGAGGGTGGAGGGCACCCTCAGCACATCTGAGATGACACCAAACTGAGGATGCTGTGACACACCTGAAGGATGGGGACACCCAGAGGGACCTGGGCCAGCTCCAGAAGTGGCCCTTGGGAATCTCATGAGGTTTAACAAGACCAAGTGTTGGTGCTGCATCTGGGTCGGGGCAACCCCCAAGATGAATCCAGGCTGGGGATGAAAAGATGGAGCAGCCTTGGGAGAAGGATTTGGTGGGGGAGAGGCTGGACACGAGCCAGACTTGCAGCCCAGAAAGCCAAATATGTCCTGGGCTACATCAACAGAAATGTGACCGAGAGGTCAAGGGAGGGAATTCTGCAAAACATGGAGCTGTTGGGGCAATTCCAGAGGAGGCACCAAGATGATCAGAGGGATGGAGTAACTCTGCTGAGAGGAAAGGCTGGGAAAGCTGGGATTGTTCAGTCTGGAGAGGAAAAGCTTTGGGGTGACCTGAATGTGGCCTGCCAGGACCTGAAGGAGCTACAGGAAAGGTGGAGAGAGACTGTTTACAAGTGCCAGGAGAAGGGGGAATGGTTCAAACTGATAGAGAGTAGGGTCAGATGGGATACTGGGAAGGAATTCTTCCCTGGGAGAGTGGGGAAGCCCTGGCATAGGTTGCCCAGAGAAGCTGTGGCTTCCCCTGGATCCCTGGAAGTGTCCAAGGCCAGGTTGGATGGTGCTTGGAGCAACATGGAATAGTGGAAGGTGTCCCTGCCCATGGCAGGAGGTTGGAACTGGATGATCTTTAAGGTCCCTTCCAACCCAAACCACTCCATGATTCCACAATCACGATTTCAATCCATGATTTCAATCCCTTTGAAATTCAAGCCATTCCAAAGGGAGGAGTATTTAAATTTTTTAACTGTCCCTCTTGATGGATCATGAGGATGAGGGATCTCCAGACCCATCGTGCTCAGTGGAAAGTCCTCTCCAGAGATTTTTTCGCCTTTCGGAGCATTTTTTTCCCCTCTCACCAAACTGGAAATAATCGCCTGTGATACCCAAATTAGACCGTGCAATTTTTATCAGGAACATTTGTAATTTAAATTGGATCTACAAAAGGAGGGGGATCAACAAAAAAAAAATGTTCATTTCATGCTCATTATGTATCTCAGAGAGGCTGATGACATTTTAATATTAACATGGTTATGGTTTCCATAGAAAAAAATTAAGTCTACTTAATATTCCAGACTCTGTTGATTGGAATCTAATTATTCTTGACAATGCAAAATCAATTGCTATTCTAATTAAAGAGAATAGCAGAGAAATAAACAAACCAATAACAAAATAAATATATTCCATATATTAAATAGAAGCCTCTGTTTGCTTCTCCTGAAAGCTCATCTTCTTTTGGAGTGTTTTTTTTCTCAGTTGCCTGGTTTAGGCTTTGACCTTGAGCTGAAAAAGCAAATGTGTCTCAAAAAGTCAAGGAAACACAAATGAAAAACCAGTTCCCAAATGTATCTTAAAAACTTCTGGGAGTCAGTACAACTGGAATTGGGATTTGACCTCCCTCTTGCAGAGAGACACCCTTTGACTCTGTTAATCACAACGGTTTTCATGAGAAAGTCCTAAAGTTACTCTTGTTTGCATTTTCTTGCAAAGGAAAAGTCACACAGAATTCCCTTTTCCCAACCTAAGTTACAAATTAGATTTTCAAACGAATTTTTTCTGCTTTTTCCCCTTTTATTTTCTTTTTGCGTCCTTTTAGTTGGGAACAAAATGAAGAGAAAATGGGGGTGTGAGGAAGAAAAAAGAAGGGAAAACATATATATATTTTAACTGAGGATTTTTAAATGGGGAAATAATTCCCATTGATAAAAAGAGAATTGTTATTAAATCCCCATTTTCTGAGCACAATCCATTCTCCAGCTGACTGGAGACAAGATCCAGCCAACTCTGGATGGGAATTCTGAAACAAGGAAGGTAAAGGCTCTTCAGAGGGATCTTGGCAGTGCTGGATTAATGATTGGACTCCATGATCCTAAAAGTCTTTTCCAACCTAAATAATCTGACTATTTTCTAATTTTATCTGCAGTGGAAACTCTGCCTGAATTTTCCCTCTCCCCAAGCAATTTAAGGTGGTGTAAACAAGTATTGCTACTAAGAAAGAGAGATCTTCCACTTGGCTACTCTTATCCAGATTTTTCCAGGAGATCAAGACCATTCCAAGCAGTGGAAAAGGTGTGGAAGAAAGGAAGAATGAAAGGAAAATAGAACTGTCAGAGAAATATCAGGCTGGAAAAGGGTTATTAACAAATTCACCCAAAGATCAGCCCTGAGATTGATTTTACTTGATTTTTTTCATTAATCATTGTGGTGCAAAAAAGCAGGTGAGGTTTTATTTTAATCCACAGTTTTACAAGGAATTTTCCTGGAAAGAAGAATCGGGCTGCCACAAATGGAGAAATAAATGACCTTGGAGATAAAAGCATTGAAAATGAGATGGAATTCAACAACATGAGCTCCAAGAAAGAGTAGGAAGAACATGTGATTGAGGAAGGGAGTTTTCTAGCTGGAAATGGAATAGAATCATAGAATCATAGAATCAACCATGTTGGAAAAGACCTCTGAGATCATCGAGTCCAACCCTTGATCCAACCCCGCCATGGTTCCCAGACCATGGCACTGATGCCACATCCAGTCTCACCTTAAACACCGCCAGGGATGGGGACTCCACCCCCTCCCCGGCCAGCCCATTCCAAGGGCTGATCACTCTCTCTGGAAAGAAATTCTTCCTAATATCCAACCTAAGCCTCCTCTGGCACAGCCTGAGACTGAGCCCTCTTGTCCTACTGCTGGTTCCTGGGAGCAGAGCCCGACCCCCCCCCGGCTCCCCCTTCCTGTCAGGGAGTTGCAGAGAGTGAGGAGGTCTCCCTTGAGCCTCCTCATCTCCAGGTTGAGCCCCCCCAGTTCCCTCAGCCTCTCCTGGGAATTGTGCTCCAGACCCTTCCCCAGCCTCGTTGCTCTTCTCTGCACCTGCTCCAGCCCCTCCATGTCCTTCCTGAACTGAGGGGCCCAGAACTGGACACAGCACTCGAGGTGAGGCCTCACCAGCACTGAGTCCAGGGGAAGAATCACTTCCTTGGACCTGTTGGCCACACTCTTCCTGATCCAGGCCAGGATCCATTGGCCTTTTTGCCCACCTGGGCACACTCTGGCTCCTGTTCAGCTTCCTGGCCATCCACACTCCCAGGTCCCTTCCTGCCTGGCTGCTCTCCAGCCACTCTGTCCCAGCCTGGAGCTGCCGGGGGTTGTTGTGGCCAAAGTGGAGGACCCGGCACTTGGCCTTGTTGAATCTCATCCCTCTGGAATCAGCCCATGGATCCAGCCTGTCCAGGTCCCTCTGCAGAGCCCTCCTGCCTTCCAGCAGATCAACACTCCCCCCCAACTTGGTGTCCTCTGCAAATTTGCTGATGGTTCACTCGATCCCCTCATCCAGATCATCATTAAACAGGACTGGGCCCAGCACTGATCCCTGAGGACACCACTGGTGACCAGCCACCAACTGGTGTAGGAGAAGAAAGCTGTGAGGATGTGAATCAAATTCAACGGGGTGAGACCTCTACTGTTGAACATTTGCTGTCTGCAACACAGGTAATCACAGGCTAATCACCCCAAAATCACCTGAGAGTCAATAAAGATTGACTTCTTGTATCCACAGAGTCAACAATGTGAATTATCTGACAAAGTGCTGGTGTCTTCTTCTAGTTGAGAGGAATAATTGGCACCTTAAACAACACTGAATTTATTGACTCACTTTCTTTTGAGTCCAGGGAGTCTGGTGCAACTGGTGCCATGATAAATTCCTCCACTCCACTTACTCACAGTTACCCCCACTCGTGTGATAAATGCTGCGCTGTCAAGTATTCATTGATATTTTGGAAGGAAATAAAGAATGAATTATATTATTCGATTCCCAAGCACAGCTTTATGTAGAACGTCATGTGCAGCTCCAATCACAAGGGATAAATCCCATCACGAACTGGTGCTACCAAAAAAAAAAATAATGAGGGTTTCGGGGACAGGAGAACCTCTGTGACCTGATGTGGTGACTCTGTGAGAAAAGTTCATGCAGCTCAACAAAGGAATGGCTGGGCATGGATTGTCTGTTGCCTATAAATACACTTCGGGAGGGAATGGCCAAGAAATGAGAATTATTTGTACTAAAGGACATCACTGGCAAAAGAACAAGCAGAGCTAAATCGGCTGTGAACAAATTCAGGAGGAAAAAGAGGAGATTGCAGCTGATTAGAAGAACCTTACATGGGGAGGAACAGAATGAAACATTTTCTGTCACAGAGGACATTGATTAAAAAAAGGATTTGGAATCATGGTGGCTGTTGCCAGCAGGGTACCAGATGAACTGTGCCAGTGCTATTATGAGGTTCTCACATGGTCATGGGACATCTTTTGTGCCTCAAGTGTCACAAAGATGAGCAGAGGGCTCCTGTTCTATGAGGGAAGGCTGAGGGAATTCCAGTTGTTCAGCCTGCAGGAGAGGAGGCTCCAGGAAGACCTTTTGACATCTTCCAGTACATAAAGGGGTTCCAAGAGAGCTGGAGAGGGGCTTTGGACAAAGTGAGGATTAACAGGACAAGAGGGATGGCTTCATACTGACAGAGGGCAGGGTTAGATGGGATATTGGGAAGAAATTCTTCCCTGGGAGGGTGGGGAGTGGATGGAATAGAATTCCTGGAGAAGCTGTGGCTGCCCTATCCCTGGAAGTGTCCAAGGCCAGGTTGGAGCAACCTGAGCTAGTGGAAGGTGCCCCTGTTCACAGCACGGGGTTGGAATGGGATGATCATTCAGGTGCCTTCCGACCCAAACCATTTTATGGTTCTGTGATTCACAACCAATCCCTTTTCCCTCCAAATTTCCCTTTCCCAGTGGTTTCCTGAGCTTCCCACAGCCCAACCCAGTGAAGGAGAAAATTACCTCAACAAGCACAGACAAATTTAACCAGCTGCTCGTCTGACTTTATTGTTACACTGAATCCCCTCAAAGTTCCCTGCCCAGCCTTCCCTTTGGCTGCCACTCAGCTGAGGGGCCAGAAGAGACCAAACCCACCAGCTGATCAAAGAATAAATCCCCTCTGACACAATCAGGTCTCTTGCTAATTGTTCCTGGCTCGTTCTGACCAGCAATTAGTCTTAATAGCCCAGCTAAGTTAGGTCTGCTGATGTGATCTCACCATCAATCACATTAATGACCCATCTGCTGGGGAGCCAAGATAAAAGTGTCATCCAGACCAACCTCAGCCCGTGTTGTGACTGTCAACTCACGGCTCTGCTGCTTTTTGCTGAGTTCAGAGGCAGTTGATTCATATCTGAGTTTTATTTTCAGCCAAGTTTACACCCATCCTGTCCCAATTTAAGCTCTTGACACCAGCATTTAAACCGATCCTGTTGAAAGCAGGAATGAGAAACCTCTAAGTGGCATTTCAGGCCATTGAGGGGTTGAATTGTCCCTGCAAAGCTCTCAGCATTCCTTGATGGAAGCACAACAGCCACATGATGCAGATGTTTTATTTCAATGCTTAAAACCAGGTAGGTTTAAGCTGGTAGGTTTAGGTAGGTTTAATGCATCTGTGCATTGGGAGCACAAGAAGAGCTGAATTTGTCATTGTCACAGCTATAAAAATCTACTTGAAATATTTTTCTGGTCCTCCCACAGAAAACACACCATACTTTCCATTTATTTGAATATTTAGCCTCAATTAGAGCAATACGAATGTCACTAAACTTGGCTGAAGCCTCAAAACACTGTTTTGTGGGGAATATCAATGATTTAAAACAAATGTAAAAATTATAATAGAAATAAATAGGTATTAAAATATATTCTGCAAAACAGGGTTTCTGAGGAAGGCCTAGAATTCTATCTCCTGTTTTAAGTTCTGGTCATTGCTGGTGCATGATGTGGCTCTTATTTCATGGTAGCAATAGAATCATGGAATGGTTTGGGTTGGAAGAGACCTTCAAGATCGTCTCATTCCACCCCCCTTCCACTATCCCGGGTTGTTCCAAGCCCCATCCAACCTGGCCTTGATAATTAATGTCCTGTCCAGATTTTTAATGAGATCATTCATCCCCAAGTCTCCAAACTTGTTAAAAGTTGGCCCAATTATCCGATGGGGAAAATGAGGCACAAATGATTTGGTAACTAAGAGCTTAGCGATAAATCCTCCCCAAATCCTCCCCTAAAACCCCCTTTTGATTGAGGTACCTCCTTTTCTTCCTAGGCCACCTTTTCTCCCAGATAATGGGACGCTAATCCCTCTCTCCATCGATGAACATGACAAAAATCAGGGAATCATGGAGTCATTTAGGTTGGAAAAGCCCTTTAAGATCATCAACTCCAAAGAATCCCCCAGCTGGGAACTAAACCATGTCCTCAAGTGCCACATCCACACAGCTCCAGGGTTTTCCATCACTGTGGGAATCACTGCAGCAGGTTTGAATGGCATCAAAAGCTTGAGCAAAACCAGGTTAGAATATTAAAACAGTCTTCTGGGACAGCCAGGAATATTGCAAATGAGCTTAAAAATTACCTAATCACCCTGTAAGGGGCTTCAGGTTTGTGTTGTGACACAGATCAGAAAAGCAGGTGCTTTATCCCAAGATATTTTATCCCTCAGATGGGGTCCTTTCCTCTAAATCACTGGGTTAGGCAAAAGGTGTTGGACTAGAGAAATTCCCTGTCAAAAATTGCCATTTCAAAAATTGCCATTTCAAAAATTGCTCAAAATGAAAAGGATAAAAGAATTAGAGGAAGCCCCCAAACAGCTGCTGACCAAAGAGCCACAGAGCAAACAGGACACAGTTATTAGGAGGAAAACTCTGAGGAGGGAAGGGGGATTAGAGCTGTTTCAGGTGTTGGGAGTTAATGAATTCTCTCCAAAACCAGGCAAAAGCCGCTCTCATCCAGCTTTATCGATTTCCCACCACACCAACTTCCCATTAAGCAGGAGAAGGTCACAGAAGAGTCAGGAATAATGACAATATAATTGTTGTCAGTGTGTGAGCGTGGAATTTTTGCTGGTGCATTAAACCTGGCTCTTTGATACAGAGGTAGAAGCAAATAATTCAGTTTTTCTTCGCTTTTCCACCTCAGCTTCGTTCAGTCTCAGTTCTCAACGAGGTTTTTAAAGGGAGAGATGTTTTTCCTTTGCCAAACAGACACACACTTGGGATCCAGCATGTGGGAAAAGCTGGGAGTTCCTCTCCTAGCACAATGGGGTTAAAATAAAGCATAGAAAATGAAGAGAACTCTTATCCTTTGCTCTTTCCTGGTGAGGCACAGACACCTTTGCTGGATGGCTGAGGTGGGGTCAAATCCCATCCTCACAACAAGGGTTAAACACTGGGCATATATTTTATTAATAAATTAATACATTATTAAATTAATAAATCAATAAATTGTTTAATTAATAAATTAAACAGCCCTATGAGGGGTTCCAGGTGCTGATTTGGATGCCACTGTGCTGCTAGAACAGCTCATGCCAAAAACTTATTCCCCTGGGCTCTTCCCGAGGGCCAGGAATTAATAAAGGTCAGAGATCATTCCCAGAAGGGAGTGTTGAGGAGAAAACCTCCTTTGGGAAAGCAGGAGAGCTAAATAATAGGAAATATGTCAGTCTGTGCCAGCTGGAATTTGTCCCAGGGAATTCTCCTTAAGCAATTTTCATTTCCTTACATTGGTTGGGTCCCTCTCTCTCTCCAGTGCCTTCACCCTCCTGGGTCTGCCTGGGAACTGTCTGATCCATCTGCTTTCCCACTCTCATTCCATAGAATCATAGAATCATAGATTAGATTGGGTTGGAAAAGACCTCCAAGATCATCAAGTCCAACCCCTGATCCAACTCCAATTACTATATCATGGCACTAAGGGCCATAATGGAGTGGTGCCTGTGTTCTCCCTATTTCCATTAACAAAATCGTCCTGTAAGAATTTTCCTGCCCTAAACTCCACTGACTGAAAAGGGAGCAGGAATTCCAGCTGGGCTGAGCTGCTTGGGGAGAGAAACCTGGATTTCAGGCAGGGATATTCATTAATCCATAATGAATTCCTACTCCTAGATGGTGAGATGACTTTCTCTTCTCCGTGATTAAGAGAATCATAGAGTCATGGAATGGTTTGGGTTGGAAGGGACCTTAAGATCATCTCATTCCAACCCCCTGCCATGGGCAGGGACACCTCCCACTATCCCAAGTTGCTCCAAGCCCTGTCCAACCTGGCCTTGGACACTTCCAGGGATGGGGCAACCACAGCTTGCCTGGGAATTCTATTCCAGGACCTCACCACCCTTATAACAAAGAATTTCTTCCTAATATCCAGTCTAAATCTACTCTCTTCCAGCTTAAGGCCACTCCCTCTTATGCTTTATTTTCAAATAAAAATTGCAAAGGCTCTCCCACCTCTGTCAACACTGTGCTTTGCTGAAGAGTTTTATGACCAGAATAATTGCTGAAATATGAATTATACCTGTTGAATTATACACATAACACATGTGCCAGGAGTTGTGGTAGGTGTGAAAGGGGTTGTAAACCTTGCTGAGGTTTTACTGACATATATTTTCATATTCTGAACATGAGCCAGGTGTGCCCAGGTGGCCAAGAAGGCCAAGGGTATCCTGGCTTATAACAAAAATAACGTGACCACAGGACCAGGGCAGGGATTGTCCCCCTGTGCTGGGCACTGGTGAGGCCACACCTCAAATCCTGGGATCCGTTTTGGGCCCCTCATGAAAAGATGGACATTGAGGGGCTGGAGCGTGTCCAGGGAAGGGAATGGAGCTGGGGAAGGGTCTGGAGCAGCAGGAGCAACTGAGGGAGCTGGGGGGACTCATCCTGGAGAAAAGGAGGCTCAGGGGGGACCTTCTGGCTCTGCAACTCCCTGACAGGAGGGGGAACCCTAGGGGTGTGTGTCCGGCTCTTACAGGGAACAAAGGACAGGATGAGAGGAAATGGCCTCAAGCTGTGCCAGGGGAGGTTTAACTTGGACATCAGGAGGAATTTCTTCATGGAAAGGGTTGTCAAGCATTGGAAAGGGCTGCCTAGGGAGGTTTGGAATCCCCATCCCTGGAGGTGTCCAAGGAAGGCCTGGACGTGGCACTCAGTGCCCTGGGCTGGGGGACGAGGTGGGAATCAGGCATATGTTGGACTTGATGGTCTTGGAGATCTTTTCCAACCTCAGTGATTCTGGGATTCCATGATTCTGTGATATTCTGGGCAACTCTGAAATAACTTTAACAGCATCTCAATGTTTTTTTGGAGTAGAGTCTATTGAGCAGAAAGAAAATTCATTCTCTCTTCTCGAGCTTTTCATAGCGAAGGTGACACGGAGCCAAATTTAGAATGTCCTGTCTGCACTTCTTGTCCCTTTCTGGGCATTTTAAACCACAGTTGTCGTTGTGGTATCTGAGCTGAGTATCTCAGTTGGCTTCAAAGCCCAAGCCAAGCATTAATTCCAAGCTTTAATGTATTTTTCCATGTGCTGCAACATCAAAATGAACTTAAAACATCCTTTCTGGGCTGATGCAGTTGCTGGCTGCTCCCACTGGAGTATTTGCTCCTTGTGAGGATGTACTCACTGCCCTGGAGTGCATCTGCTTGGGCTGGAAGTCAGGGTGGATTGGGGTATTTTTGAAGGAGAACTACTGGAAAGCCAGGGATTTTTATATTGATGAAAAGAAATTGGACATTTGAATGGGCGTGAGGTTTAATTTTTATGGATTTAGTTATTGTTTGCCCATGGGAGATCATGGAATGTCTTGGGTTGGAAGGGGGCAGCCCATTGTGAGACCTGTGGATCCATGGGTAGAGGAGCAGGAGAAGGTTTGTTGGCAGAACTTGTGGGCTCCATCCAGACCCATGCTGGAGCAGCCTGTTCCTAAAGGACTGACCCCATGGAAGGGACCCACACTGGAGCAGTTCCTGAGGGACTGACCCTATGGAAGGGAATCCCACACTGGAGTAGTGTGTTTCTGAGGAATTGACCCCAGGGAAAGGGATTTCACATTGGAGCAACCTGTTCCTAAAGGATTGACCCCATGGAAGAGACCCACAGTGGAGCAGTTCCTGAAGAACTGATCCCATGGAAAGGGAACCCATACTGGAACAGCCTGTTCCTGATGGACTGACCCTATGGAAAAGGATCCCACACTTGAGCAGTGTGTTTCTGAGGGATTGACTCCATGGAAAGAGATTTCACATTGGAGCAGCCTGTTTCTGAAGGATTGACCCCATGGAAAGGGACTCACACTGGAGCAGTTCCTGAAGGATTGACCCCATGGAAAGGGATCCCACATTGGAGCAGTTCCTGAGGGACTGACTCTATGGAAAGGGATCCCACATTGGAGCAGTTCCTGAAGGATTGACCCCATGG